>NC_137167.1:7339771-7587068 GCF_951394435.1 Stenella coeruleoalba
CAATGAAGACCCCGTGTGCCGCAACTGAGACCTGATGCAGACAAAAAAATAAATAAAAGAAAAGAAAATAAATAAGTATTTAAAAATTGCAATAATAAAGCTTTAGCATAAAAGTGTGTGTTGGGGGGCTTCCCTGGTGGTGCAGTGGTTGAGAGTCCGCCTGCCGATGCAGGGGACTCGGGTTCGTGCCCCGGTCTGGGAAGATCCCACATGCCGCGGAGCGGCTGGGCCCCTGAGCCATGGCCGCTGAGCCTGCGCGTCCGGAGCCTGTGCTCCGCAACGGGAGAGGCCACAACAGTGAGAGGTCCGCATACTGCAAAAAAAAAAAAAAAAAAAGTGTGTGTTGGTTTTGGCGTCCTCGTTGGCTGAATTTAAACATTTGACCACTTGGCATTCAGGTGGAATGCACTTCTGAATATAACACACCTCTAGATGTAAACTGAATTTTTTTTCTCTCCTTCACCCTTAGTCTCTTCCTTGGAGGTAACCCCTGAGTCTAGCATATTTTCTTTCAAACTTTTGAAATGTAGCTATAAAATATTTACATTTTTTCCTCACAACAATGGGATTGTACCAGGGTACTGTCCAACAATTTGCTATTTGCCACTCAATAATTTAATACTTCTTTCCACAAGACTCCATATAGCTCTATTTTATGTTTTGTAATGACTGCTTATATTTCAGTATATGGGTGTGGCATTATTTATTTAACCAATTTCCAGTGAAAGAACGTTTAGGCTATTTCCAATTTTTATCCTTTGTAAGGAATGTGACAGTAAACACTTTTGTACAGTTTTTTGGGGGTAATTACTAATTATTTCCTTTATATATAAGTATGTATGCATATATATAATTTTTGGTAGTTCTCGCCATATTGTCTTCTAGAAATATTGTAACAATTAATATTTCCACCCACGATGTTTATATATAATAAGCCTGTTTCCCTTGCCAACACTGAGTGTCGTCTGCCTTTTGAATCTTTGCCAATGTGCTCTCTGAAAAATGGTCTCTTGATATTTTAATATGCATCTTTTATTATTAGTGAGGCTGAACATCTTTCTATATGTCATCACGTTGATTACTTTTAGTCACAGAGGAAATGATATCATCTTAAGTGAAGGAGAAAATATCAATATATGGGTGGATATTCTGGTTTTAGATGCTTATATGTGAATGGAACACATTATATTTCAGCCTCTCTTTACAGCGATCAAATCACTTTCACTTCCTAATATCCATTAATCCTCACAATAACCCTGGTACATGAATGTTTTCAGGTGTGAAAGGATAGGGCTTTGAGAGGTCAGCTGATTGGCTTCCGACCTCGTGAGTAAAAAAGTAGATCTGGGGTTTGAAGCTCTATTTCTATGTCCCAATCGGTCTTCATTCTACTCTATCCTACTATGTCGGCTCCTGAACAACTGAAATCCAGATTCATGGGCTAACAGTTCGTAAACAGTAGAAAGTGCTACATGTATGGAGCACAGCCCTGTAAATACACGATGGCAGTAAATCTTCATAACCTCTAGGAAGGAGGAGAAAATGACTACCTGTACAGATGGGGACATGACCACTGTCACACAGGCAGGATTTCACCCTGGAAAGCTCCCTCAAGTCCATGCTTGTGACACTATCCCACCCAGCTTCCCCTGCTAGCCGGCACCCTGCCTGAGGAAGCATCCTCGCACAGATGCTCCCGAGTCCCCACCCTGCAGGGCACCGCGTGAGACTGAAATTTATCCAAGGGAGACAAGACAAAATCAGGCTGAGAATTAAGGGGAGGAATGGTAGGCGTTGCATTTTCTCAGCAAGGACACTGCTGGTGTTTCGAGCAGGGTGACTCTTAGTGCGGAACTATCTCCTGGGTTGCCGGAGGATTAGCGTCTCTGGTTCTTACCTTCTAAGGACCACCAGCATACCGCAGGCGCTATGACAACCCAAACCCCGTTGCCCGAATTTCCAAATAGTCCATGGGAGAGAGGCTACTGTTAGGAACCCCTGGACCAAGGGACGCTTGATTACGATACATGCTTACCTCAGCTGAGGGAACTGTGTTGTGCCTGGTATGGTGCAGGCCAGGCCTCTGCACGGGGCTAGGGCTCGGAGGGTGTTCCGCATGGGTCATGTGGTATTTCTAGGCCTTCCTCTGAGGCTGATCCTCTGTAACTCCCGAAGCTCCTGTTGCAGCCTCCGTCCACAGACAGTCAATAGACGTCAATACTCACTCTTGACGGATGTCTGGTTGCCTGCCCTCCAGGGCTGGGCTCCAGCCCATGGCAACCCCTCTTCCAGGCCCAGATTCTTCTTCCCTCTGATGGCAGGGGCAGCAGCAGGCAGGGAAATGACCAGGCCATAGTCATCTTGCTACAGGGAGGGATTTCAGAGGGTTGGAACCTGAGCTCTCTGGGTTGGCTCCTTTGAAAGCCCGCCTGGCCCAGTCCTCCCGGCCATGGGTAAGGGCCCACAGGTTCAGCGGCACCCCTCGTGCCAAGCCTGTGGCCACTGCGTGAGCTCGTGCTACTTTCAGGAAGAGCTGGGACCTGCGGGGAACAATCAACAGAACTTCAGGAAACTTGAGGGGAGGAGAAGGCAGTGAGTGCCTACGTGCGTGTTAGGCTCCAGGCCTGCAACTGCATCCAGCTAGCAGGCTGTGCCCTCCCCCACCCCCCGGTGGCTCCTTGGGAGTGCTTTTCAACGTAGTGGTGGCAGCCCTGCAGCAGCAATATTTAAACCATCGCTCACCTCCAATTGGCTCAGCGAAGAGGGTTTGTTATGGGGCAATCAGAGCACGTGTGCAAAGAGAGGTGATTCTGAGAACAGGAAGTTCTTGAGAGCAGCCAGATTTCTAACACAAGGGAGATGCCCTTTCTGAGTCCTGCTTCCACATTTGTGTAAACAGCAATCTCCTTCACCCTTATGTTGTTTAGGGCTAGACTATGAACAGGAAAGCTCACTGTGCAGAAGCAATTGGTTTTTAAATTGGTGCACGCACCAGATGTTATAAATCTTGGGTGGCCTCCCTTGTCCTGTGGCTCCTGCCTCGGGAGGGCGGGTGATGCTGGGAGGTGAGGGCCCTCCTGATGGGCTCCTGGTGGTTTTGCTTCTGCTGCTGGGAGAAATCTGGGCAGAGAATCTTCTAGTCTGAGGCTCTTGCCAGTGGGCCCCTCGCCGGGAAGCCAGTGGCCGGGCTCTGAGGTACTCCGGGGAGATACAGGGGATTTGTGGGACCTTCCTGTTGCTTTTTCGGACCTGCTAGTTGTGTGTGGCTCACCGCCCATCCCCTGGGACACGCTGTCCAGCTGATGAGCTCCGTGGCTTCGTGGGAGCCAACCCAGGGGCAAGTGGGTCCTTCTTTGACTGCAGAAATTATCACGATGAGCATGGTCTTTCATCTCTGGAGAGAAATAACCCAAGATGTTAG
The DNA here is from genome assembly GCF_951394435.1 of Stenella coeruleoalba. NCBI lineage: Eukaryota > Metazoa > Chordata > Mammalia > Artiodactyla > Delphinidae > Stenella > Stenella coeruleoalba. Next base: position 7,343,193 of record NC_137167.1, read on the forward strand.
GGGTGCACACTTTATGCTGATTCCACTCGCTCTCTGTTAACCTTGTAATGTCTTAATGCAGACCTGGGCGGCAACCAAGCTGGATAAGCCTTCTGAAGTGGTCCAACCTTGCAGACTTAGGAGACTGGCTGAGGGGTACTCTGTACAGATGTGGTGTGTTATGGGCACACCAGTGTCTCTATGAAACTCCACAGACATTCAGCCTGGAACCAGCCAGGGTCTTTTTTCTGCAGAGATGAAAAAAGTATATTCATTACTGGAGAACTTGGACTTTATTCTAAACTAGTTTCAACTTGGTATGCAGAACTTCTGAGCGCTTCATATAATCAGATCTATAGATTAGCAGTAGATGATTATAATATAGATGGCTTGATACCTTATTGTTATAGAGAACAGGCAGTCATACAGTGCAGATGATTCATTTGAGCAGTGAAATAAAATAATAATTGTGTGTCATGCTTTGCCCATGGAGTCAGCTGAGTTAACTATAGAATTATTCGTGGTGTTTTCTTCCCTGTCATCTTAAAATTAAAGAATTCTAGAAAACTAGGGAATGCGAGAATATATCCAGACTGTGAATAGTTTCTTGTTTAAAACTTTTTCTTTTGAATTCAGATTTGCCTGTCGATGCTGACGTAGAAAATGAAGAAACATCTAAGATTGTATTCAGCCAGGGTCTTGGGCTAACACATCCTTTAGTTGAGTTTCTTGGAAGCCTGTTGGTTTCTGGTTCCAGGACTTCTTGAGAAGTAGTCAGGACAAATTTCAGGTGTCCCCTTGGAGTGGGGTGTGGTTTATAGTATGGGGGGTAGAAAGAACTTGGAATTTGGACTCAGTCAACCTGAGACCAATCACGGGAGACCACCACTTAGTTACTCTGCAGATAGCCTGAGTTTGGATTTCCTTGTCTCTACAGTGGGGATAACGATACTATCTTATCTGTAATGACTGCCTGCAGAATCCACAGAGGAATGTGACAAAGCTTTGGAACCTGTAAAATGCTCTCCAAGTGTTGTCTGTATCATTTTCTGCTGTCAGAATTTTCAAAGTCTTCAAAGTCTCTTTCAACTGTGATGAATTCTGCGATGTTAAATTCTTCCTGGGACAGAGCTCTCTTTTCTTCCCGTGAGACACCCACAATCCCAAGAGGTGCTCCAGGTCCAGGTGCAGTTCAGGGAGTTGACTCTCTGTCTTATCTTAATTTAGTCCCATTTTACATTTTCTCTCCTTTTTTATTTATTTTTGTTTGAATTTGAACCAAACAGATCCTTAAAGCCACAATGGTACCAGGAAGGGCACGGGGGGGTCTTTGCCAAAGCTGCAACATCAGACATGAGGTCAGAGCACAGCAGCTGTCTGGGGAGGCCAGTGGAAAGAGGGCCCCCTTGGTCTGGTGGCTCCATGATGAGGTGTTTCTGCAGGAGTGACTTTTATAGGCAAGGCAGAAGTATTGAGCATTGAGTGTGGCTAATGCCCACTAGAGAGCTGACATAACATCAAGGTTAGTTCATGGCTCCACAAAAGTCTTTCAATATCAATTGTTTCTTCTTTCTGTGAGGTGGAGGCCTATTTGATCAGTCCTGGCAGGAGTGGGCGTTATGGTTGAAGCTTAGGTATATAAACGGAAGCATCAGAATATAGTAGAAAGAGTACTGACCTTGGAGTCTTACCACCTAGGTTGACTTGGCCCACCACTAACTACCTGTGTGACTTTGAGGAAATCACTTAACCTGTGTGGCCCTCAAGAGTCACACATGTAATGGAATATAACAATATTTGGGGATTGTTACGTGTATCACATTGTATAGTACTGACCTTTGTAAAACATGAATATTTAAAAATTCGTGTATAAAGTATGTTCAGAAAACTGCCTGTATGTAAAAGTACAGCTTGACAAACTACCCCAAAGTAAACACACCCATGTAAGCACCACCCCAATGAAGAACTATAATGTTTCCAGAATCCCAGAATCCCCTTTCTGCCCTCTTCCCGCCACCCTCCAGCAACCTCCCTTAAAATGACCACAATCTTATCTCCAAACACCATAGACTAGTGTTGCCTGTTTTTTTTAAAATTGAAGTATAGTTGATTTACAGTGTTGTGTTAATTTCTGCTGTAACAGCAAAAGTGATGCAGTGATACATATATATTCTTTTTCATATTCTTTTCCATTATGGTTCATCACAGGATATTGAATATAGTTCTCTGTGCTCTACAGTAGGACCTTGTTGTTTATCCATTCTATACATAATAGGTTGCATCTGTTAATCCCAAACTCCCAATCCATCCCTCCCCAGCCCCCTCTTCCCCCTTGGCAACCACAAGTCTGTTCTCTATGTCTGTGAGTCTGTTTCTGTTTTGTAGATAGGTTCATTTGTGTCATATTTTAAACTACACATATAAATGATATCATATGGTATTTGCCTTTCTCTTTATGACTTACTTCACTTTGTATGATAATCTCTAAGTCTATCCATGTTGCTGCAAATGACATCATTTCATTTTTTTGCTGCATAGTATTCCATTGTGTGTGTGCGTGTGTGTGTGTACATATATATATATATATAGATATAGATATAGATATAGATATATATGCCACATGTTCTTTTCCCATTCATCTGTCAGTGGACATTTAGGTTGTTTCCATGTCTTGGCTATTGTGAATAGTGCTGCTGTGAACATAGGGGTGCATGTATCTTTTTGAATTATAGTTTTGTCCGGGTATATGCCTAGGAGTGGGACTGCTGGATCATACGGCATAGTGTTGCCTGTTTTTGAACTTCATGTAGATGGAATCATATAGTATGTACTCTGGCTTTTTTGCTTGTGAAATTCACCCATGTTTTTGCAGGTAACAGTAGTTCATTTATTTATTTGCATTACTATATAATTTCCATAGGGTGATTATACCCCAGCGTATCCATTCTACTGTTGATGAAGATTTGGGTGGCTTCTAGTTTTTGGCACTCTTACATAATGTTATGTTGCCTGCATTTCTGTTTCGCATATGCCTAGGAGTGGAATTGCTGAGTCCTATGGTATGTCTAGGGCTCAGCTTGAATAGATATCGCCAAATAGGTTTTCAAAACGGGCATGTCAGTTTCCACTCTCACCCAGCAGCATGTGAATTTCTATTTCTCCCCATCTTCTCCAATACTTGCTATTGGCGTTCTTTCTCATTTTGTTATTCTGATGAGATAAAGCAATATCTCACTTTGTTTTTTCATTTGCATTTCCCCAGTAGCTACTGAGGTTAAGCACGTTTTTGTACATTTATAAACCATTTCAATATCCTCTTTTGCGAAGTGCTTGTTCAAATCTTTTGGTCATTTTTCTGTTGCATTTAAAAAAACTGTGCAAGTTCTTATTCTATTTTAATTGCACTCTGTTATTGGATATCTTTATTGCACATATTTTCCCCTTCTCTGTGGCTCGTCTTTTCACTCTCTTCCTCTTATGTTATTATGAACAGAAGCTTTTAATTTTTTTTTTGCAGTACGCGGGCCTCTCACTGTTGTGGCCTCTCCCGTTGCGGAGCGCAGGCTCCGGATGCGCAGGCTCAGCGGCCATGGCTCACGGGCCCAGCCGCTCCGCGGCATGTGGGATCTTCCTGGACCGGGGCACGAACCTGTGTCTCCTGCATCGGCAGGCGGACTCCCAAATACTGCGCCACCAGGGAAGCCCCAGAAGCTTCTAATTTTAATGTAGCTTAGCGTATCAACATTTCCTGTGTTGTCAGCACCTTTTCTGGTATTGTACTTGGGAAATCTTTGCTTGGGGTGTGAGGATCAGTGTCCTTCAGTTACACCCACTGCTCCCTGTAGACCAGACAACTGTGCAGGTGACCTGGGGAAGCCTCCAGGTAGCTGCCCGCCTCTCAGGACAGCTTCAGACCAATCCCATGATGCTGGAGAGCAGCGCTGAGCTTGCGGGTGTACCTCCAGGACCCGGCTGATCTGAAAAACCTGCTGGAGGCTTTAGGCCCCTGACTAGAATCAGGGGTGTAGTTAAGGGTACACAGGGCTAATGGCTTCCAGGAACCATGTTGTTTGTTCACCTGGTTATGAAGAGCTAGCATTAGTCTTAGGCACTTTCCTAAGACTGTGTTTCCAGAACTTCTGTGGAAAGAAAATCTCTGACTCAGTTTATAGCCCTTAATCTAGGAATTAGACGTGGGGCTCCTTGTCGGCCCAAACTTCCTTTCCTGGGAAACTTCTGTCCTCCCATGGCCTTGCTGGGTGAGCGGGGCCCATGTGACCCTGCTTCCCTCTCACAGACGATTGGGCCAGGAGTACCTGACGGGGGTGCTGGCCAGAGAGCTATCAATGGCTTACGTGTCCTCCTAAGTCAGTAAGGTTCCCTCTTTGGAGCATCTGAACCAGGCATCAGAAGGAATTTGCTGGCCGACGCTGGGCATGTGTGCTGAAAGTTCCCTGTAAAGTTGGGGGCAAAGGGAGCTATTTTGGGTCTACGTATTTGCTGAATGTATAAGGAACTGAAACTCAGAGAAGCTGGTCGGGAGGGAGACGGGGAGGGAGTGGGAGCCCAGAGAAGAGCAGAGAAATCACGTGTGAGTGAAGAGAGAGAGCGAGCAAATCCCTGTTTTCTGCTCTGCTTTAGGCATGATTCAATGCTTCCTGGTTTCCCTTTGGACCTCTGTGTATCCTTGCAATAACTCTAACCTTTCATTCGAGCTCCTTGGAGTGGGTTTCTGATTCTTGCAATTAAAAGAGTTTGGACTAAGATAGACCAGATCAAAGGTAAGGAAAAAAGAAAGGAAAGGATTTATAGGTTGTATTTTGTTCAATAAGCCTTATGGAATTCTAGTAAAAATTGATTTCCCTACAATTTAGATCACCTACCTTATTGACCAGAATTATGTCTGTGAGGATAACAGCGCTGCTCTTTAGCCATTAAAATGTTAATTCTGGATGTGTGAGCAAAGAGGCAGCATGCAGGCGGCTTTCTGATCTTCATCCTGTAATTAAAGCAGGACCTTAACATGGAGCTGGGTGGGTGCATGGGTGGGTGGGTGCAGAGGCGCCTATGACCCATGGGCTGCAAATTCTTCACCTCTTGTCGGGAGCCATGAACTTCAGGAGCTTCAGAGGTTGTTAGGGTTAAAAAGTGGTTACAACTTCGATGGCCAAAGATAGGAGAATGGTTAAATAAATTAGTGGTCTCCAAATGAGGCTGTGTTTATGGAGTCATTAAAGATGATGTCATTAAAGAGGTTTTTAATGCTATGGGAAATTAATTGTATAATAATATGTAACATTAACTGGAAAACAGATGTAAAATGTTTTATACAAGTTGATCCCAAGGATGTTAAAATAAACATGAGAAAACCGGTAATAGTAGTCGTATATATTACGTAACTTGTATATACATAAATATTTGCCTTTCTGTATTTTCTATGATTAGTTTAGAAAAATTTTATTGGAGTATAGTTGATTTACAATGTTGCAAATCAGCAAAGTGAATCAATTATACATACACATATATCCACTCTTTTTTAGATTATTTTCCCATATGGGCCATTACAGAGTATGGAGTAGAGTTCCCTGCGTTATACAGCAGGTCCTTGTTGATTATCTATTTTATGTATAGTAGTGTGTATATGTCAATCCCAATCTCCCAATTTATCCCTCCCCCATGTTCCCCCCTGGAAACCATAAGTTTGTTTTCTACATCTATGATTACTTTTATAATCAGAAAAATCGTTTAAAATTAAAATCAAATGAATAAGCAGTTTACGCAGATTCTCAAAGTGTGACGTGAGTCTGTTCTGGAGTTTTCCTCCAACATTCATTCTTTTTTTTTTTTTTAATAAATTTATTTATTTTATTTATTTTTGGCTGAGTTGGGTCTTTGTTGCTGCGCATGGGCTTTCTCTAGTTGCAGCGAGTAGGGGCTACTCTTTGTTGTGGTGCGTGGGCTTCTCATTCCAGTGGCTTCTCTTGTTGCGGAGCACGGCTTCTAGGCACGCGGGCTTCAGTAGTTGTGGCACACGGGCTCAGTAGTTGTGGCTCGTGGGCTCTGGCGTGCAGGCTCTGTAGTTGTGGGGCACGGGCTTAGTTGCTCTGCAGCATGTGGGATCTTCCCGCACCAGGGCTGGAACCTCTGTCCCCTGCATTGGCAGGCAGATTCTTAACCACTGTGTCAGCGGGGAAGCCCTCATTCTTTCTTAAAAACATTATTTTATTGAAGTAGAGTTGAGTTACAATGTTGTGTTAATTTCTACTGTACAGCAAAGTGATTCAGTTATACATACATATATATATATATATTCTTTTTCATATTCTTTTCCATTATGGTTTATCACAAGATTGAGTATAGTTCTCTGTGCTCTACAGTAGGACCTTGTTGTTTATCCATTCTATGCATAATACTTTGCATCTACTAATCCCAAACTCCCAACCCATCCCTCCCCCACCACCCTCCCCCTTGGCAACCACAAGTCTGTTCTCTGTGTTTGTGAGTCCAAACATTCATTCTTGGTTCTAAATCCCCCAACCCTTGCTCTCCAAAAATAAGGGGGTTTGGATCATTTGCAATGAAACACTTCCTTTTTTTTTTTTTTTTTTGGCCACACCATGCAGCAGGCGGGATCTTTAGTTCCCCGACCGGGGATCAAACCCGTGCCCCCTGCAGTGGAAGTGCAGTCTTTACCACTGTGCTGCCAGAGAAGTCCCTGAAACGCTTCTTAGATGACCCTTCCCTGGCTAGCCCACGGCTGGACACAGCCTTCAGGATGTATGAAGATGACAGTGGCTCCATTTCTCCAGGGTGTGAGAGAGCATGAGACTCCAAGCTCAGCAATTACAGAGCCAAGTTGGGATCTGGTTTACGAAAAACATGGGAGAAGTGAGTGGCAACAAGCTTTATAGTGCTTTGAGATGTTAGAGAGGAAGCTTGTGCCTAGCAACCTTGGCCAGAGAGGGCGTTTCTGAGGTTTTTTGTCCTCGAAGAGCCTGGCTGGGCTTACGTGGGACTTGGGGCAGGGAAGGGATAACACGGACAGAGGTAGCAAGAGCTGGTGGGGACTTCAGAAGGCGTGTAGGTGGACACCACAGCCTTAGAGATAAGGACAATTACCACCTTGACTCGGCTTCCTATGTGCTAGGTGTGCACACAGGTGAGAGGTGCAGCCTGGCTGGAATTTTACTTAACTTTCACAACAGCCCAGTAAGGCAGGTTTAATGATCTTCATTTTTTGCCAAAGAGAAAAGTAACCCCAAACAAAGCAAGAAATGGGCTTAGAGCTGTAAAGTGATATTCACAGGTAAGTGATTGCAGGTCCAGGACTGGACACCACCCTTCCTTTTACTTTTTAACCCTGATGATAATAATCAGATAATAATCACGTATTGCTCTTTACTATGTGTCAGGCCCTGTGCTGAATGCTTTTCTTGCTTTATCTCCTTTAATGCTCACAGCAGCTCAACGGAACAGATCCCATTACTATTTCCATTTTACACTGAAAAACCAAGCCTTGGAAGAACTTGCTGATGGTCACAGGGAGTAAGTGGCAGAACCAGTCTTGGAACCCAGGTCCATCTGAAGCCAGATCAGTATTCTGACTGGGACCTCCAGGACCCCCTTCCCCGCCCCGGGCGGGTGGTCTGAGGCCAGAACGGAGTGTCCAGTGGCAGGGCCCTGGGTCCCAGTGCACCACCAAAGTGCCAAGTACAGGGGAGCAACCACAGCGTGACCCTGGAGTCCATGCACTGTTGTCTCCATCCTTCCAATCAACGCATCAATCACTGAGTGTGTGCGTGTGTGCATGTGTGCGAGCGTGCGTGTGTGCATGTGAGTGTGTGCATGCATGTGTGAGTGTGTGCATGTGTTCATTTGTGCGCATGTGCATACGTGTGTGTGTGTGAGAGCGTGCATGCGTGCGTGCGAGTGTGCGTGGGTGTGTCCATGCATCAGTGGGCTTAGTTTGGAGCGGGGAACTTGGAAGCTCGGTGATCTCCAGGATCTCGTTCAGCTCAGCGCTTCTGAAAGTTTACTGAGCTCTAAATGCCATGGATGAGGGATGGGGGAAACCCAAGTTTCTGCCTTAACCTTGTGCAGTTTAGGGGCAGAGTTAGGGGGCGTGTTGTGTGATTAGATTCTGAGCTCAGTGGGGGTGGAGCAGCTGGGAAAGGGTTCTGTACATGTGTGAGTATGTATGACTGTATGTGAGTAAGTGTGCATGTGAGTGTGTGTGAATGTGTGTATGTGAGTGAGCTGTGCGCGTGTGAGTGTGAATGGGAGTGTGTACTTGTGCATGTGCGAGTGTGTGTGAGCAGGGGTGTGTGTATGTGTGAGTGGGCATGGATGTGTGAGGTGTGTGCCGCTACACGCACCTAAGTGACTAAGTGTAGAGGGACCTGGGCTGGAGGAGAAGACCGTGAGATCACCCCTGGTCTCCTGGGAAAGGAGGGAAGGAGGAGGGAAGAGGAACGGCTGGGGGGGACGGCAGGGAGGGTGGGGGGCAGGGTCTCAGGGAAGCCAAAGCTCAGAGCAGCACAGGGACCGGGAGATGGTCCCCCCTGGCTGAGATCAAAGCTGACGGAGGTCACTCTGGAGAAAACGCTGAAGGAAAGGACCCAAGTGTTTGCAGGTCTGGAGGGCATCTGTGTCACGGTCCCTTCTGACCTCATGTCCAGGATGACCTGTACCCAGTTGACTGTCAGGGAACTGGATTTGTGGGCTTGAGGGCGAAGTGCCTGTCAAACAAGTCTGAGCCTGGAGGGGGAGGGGGCTCCACCCCTGACCTGGAGGCCACCTGGGCGAAGGGGAGAGGCCACTGATAGATGGGGCAAAGGGGAGGCCTGTTCGCCCTGGGTGGAGGGACCACGTTTTCTGAGCCCCAAATGAGGGCCCTTCCTTTGATGAAAGACTTTTTTTTCTGATTTAGTCCAGACATACAAATAAATTACATTGAGCTGTACATCTCATTAGTTGTAGAGTCAGAGATAACTGGTATAATTTCTGTTCATATGGTCATGGAACCAAGGAAATCTTTCCTGGGTCCTTCGAGGTAGATCCTTTCTGCAGTCTGGGGGTCTCTGAGGACGATCAGGGGAGGTGTCACTAGCAAGTGGCCATCAAAAGGCCCTATTCACGACCTAGTCGCAGGGAATCTCTTGCAACAAGGGAATAGAATTCCAAACCACTAGAGAGTAGACTGACCTCCCAGCCAAGGGTTCCTTGACTTTAGGGGGCTGGTCGCGGATCTGTTCTGGGTTGGATCAGATGAGCATAGAAGACTTTGGGCCAGGAAATTTGGTCTCACACTTTTTTCTTTTTGTAACTGAAGTATAGTTGATTTACAATGTTGTGTTAATTTCTGCTGTACAGCAAAGTGACTCAGTTATACATATACCTATATTCTTTTTTATAGTGTTTCCCATTATGGTTTATCCTAGTACACTGAATACAGTTCCCTGTGCTGTACGTTAGGACCTTGTTGTCCATCCGTTCTACATGTAATAGTTTGCATCTACTAACCCCAAACTCCCAATACATCCCTCCCCCTCCCCCTTGGCGACCACCAGTCTGTTCACTGTGTGTGTGTCTTATACTTTCTCTATTCCCCATTCCACCCACCCACGGGGGCTGTGTCCATAACATCTGCAGTCGTTCGCAAAATACAGGTTCCCAGGCCTTTTGTCGGCACTGTTTTCTGTCCTGCACGCATGCAAAGACCTTTGAGTCGGCAGCTCTGTTTTATCAGGTTGCTACTTCCTGCCCTTGCTTTATTACATCTGTTCTTTGGGGCATGGTGTTATAAACTGGGTATGTGATGATGTGTAATCACTAACTGAAAGGCCAATACATTTTCACAGTCCCGGCAGCAAGACAAATAAAAGGCAAAATGAAAGGCTTGTGCTCTTTTGACAAAGGGAAAAGCACAAAACACACATATTAAAGAAAAAAAAAAACCAGACTGTGAATTGAAAATGTTGTCATCTTGGGGGCTGGTTTTCTTGGAGTTCGTCTGATTGTGTTTGCCTCCTGGGAGTGGGGTGCCTGGTGGCTGGGAGGTGGGGAGCGAGGATGGAAGATGCTTTATTCCTCTTGGGAACCACATTATTATTAGTCTTTGTAAACCTCAGGCTATTGCCCTGGGCGCTTATGAGGTATGATTCTGGGCGGCCTTTGATTGAGAACAACCGGTCTGTGGTCAGAGGATACGGGGCAGAGAGAGACAGTTGGAGAGAGAAAGGTACAGAAGGAGAGAGAGAACCATACGTGTTTGTGTTTAGATGGGTGTACATTGTAGAGTGATTTTCCCCCAGTAGAAATTCAGTAAATACCCAGGTTGATATTAATGTATGTAGGACAGTGCGATGCATACAATCAGGGCTTAGGAAGTGATGATTCTGTGTCTGTCCTGATTCTGTGCTTTCACACAGTAGGGATTGGATGGGATAAAAGTGTTTGTACAGACGTTTGAGAGCTTTTAGGAAAGATGTCCTCCCTCCTGTTCGTATTCAGTAAATCCGAATATTCATTCATATTCTTCTCCATGACCCTGCAGAAATACAGTCTGCAGACCAGGGAGTTTTATTTTGCTTTGCTTTTTTTTCTTCTCCAAGGTCTGGAGGAAAATGCAATAGAAATGGGGCTTGGGGGATAGTTTTTTGAAACTGATTAAAGCAAAAGATAATAGGAATAATGTATATTGTCAGTCTATAAAAGGTTTCGCCAGAAAAAATAAAAGAGGAAAAAATCTTTAGGCTTGCTAGCTAATTATGTTCATGAAGGTGAATAGAGATAAGGGTCTCTCCTTTGTAAAGGAGATTCAACTGTGTGAACATTCTAGAAATGGAGACTTTTAGTAGTTCTTCCAACACACTGATATCATCATCATCATCATCATAATACCAGTTGTAATAACCAGGTTACATGACATTGATAGATTGCCTGTACACAGGGCTGAACAAAAGTAAGGACCCGGTGCACATAAGCAGGGCCCAGTGAGTTAGCGGGGCCTGGGCCCATGTTACTTATCAATACAAATCTCCCCTCTCTGGGGCCCCCCAACTTTTTTTCTGGAGCCAAGCCAGCTCTCAGCAGATTCATTTTCAAAACTCTTTCATAACTTATCTCATTTGATTTTCTGAAGAATTTTGAGGGAGACAGGAAAGGCACTTCTGTCATTCCAGAATTATAGATGGGGAAACCGAGACTCAAACAGGGTGGCTGACCGGTCCACAGTCGCCAGTGGCAGAGCCAGGACCCGGCGAGGCCTTCCAAAGTCCACTTCCTCATGTCCAGGCCATCTTTGAGGGGCTGTGAAGGAGGTGAGACTACCTAGCCAACGACACCAGCAATACCTTAGGTCACCTGCAAGCACTAAATAGTGCCGCCCCGTTTCAGTTCTGGAGCCTTTGTGCTTTGACCGCTTTGGCACCTAAGGAGCCCCGGATGTGACAGCATGGTAGCTCCTGATGGGCTGGTGAGCAAGCCTGGCTCCTGTTAGGATGACCTGTCCTAGTACAAAACAGAGCAAACCTTCCCTGTCTGCGGTCGCTGAATCCTTGTACAGGGTAGACACAGAACACTTCTCTTTGGGGTGTTCTTTCATAATTGGGGATCATTTTCTAAGATGAAGATGCTGGTTTCTTTCATTATTGAACATAGACCTTCATTTCATTTCATTCAAACGGCACCATTTATGTATTAATAGACTAATTTTTATTGTCTGTCTCTGCCACTCATTCCCCAATCTGAATGTAAGATCTGTGAAGGCTGGGTTTCTGAGTCTGTTTTCCGCACTTAAGATCTCAAGTGCTCAGAACAGTGCCTGACATTTGTAAATGCTCAATGATTGTTTTTTGTTTGAATGACCGAACGGTAAAATAAAGAGAAAACAGCAGAGGCTGACAATCTTAAATGATATGCTCATGTCCAATTAAGGTAGAAGGATATCGCTGTTGGATGTGTAATCTGTAGTTCAAATAGAGAAAAGAAATAAAAGGACGGAACTGACACATGGTCCAGGGGACCACAGGCACCCAGAACCCCCTTTAGAAGGTGCATTACTCAGATCCTGCCTTTTTTTCATATCAACTTTTTACCAGTGATTGAGTTGTAAATAGGCAAGAATTACATGTTCCGTTTAATTTTTTTCAAGGTTGAAATTTGGAATGAATTATTGGATTGACTGGTCCATAAAAATAATAAATCAATAGTTGAGTGAAAGTCATTGTTAAAAGGCAAAAGGCCAAATGATGACATAATAAAGATGATGGATGAAATCAGGAGTCAGCAAACTCTGGCCCTTGGGCCAAATCCTGCCCAGCACCTGTTTTCGTAAATAAAGTTTTATTGGCACACAGCCAGGTCCATCCATTAACCGTTGTCTACGGGTGATTTCATGCTGCAACGATAGAGTTAGTAGTTTGTGACAGAGCCCATATGGTCTGCAAAGCCAAAAATATTTACAATCTGGTCTTTTATAGAAAATGTTTGATGACCTCTGGATTAGATAATGGTCCATCATGTTAAAGTCCAAAGAATCGAGCTGACAGTGGAGGTGAAGCCTAGAACAATGATATCTTTCTGGTGAGCCCAGCACCAGACCTAGCTCCACAAGGCATCATTGTCCATCATAGTAAGTTAATGTTGTTAATTTGAATTTTATTGGTTTGGTAGTTTTAATTGTATTTATTCCATAAATTTGTTTTTAATTTATATGTGCATAAGAGCTAGAAGCATAGGATTTATACCTCAGTCAGTGTTTGTATATATTAAATTTATGGTAAAGTAACTTAAGTCAACCCCATGGGGATTGGTGCGATTTTTTTTTTTTCCCTTTAAATGTGTTCTTATCCTTTACTACTTAAGTTTGAAAATTACTGGTTTAAAGGCATCCGGTAGGAGCTTGTATCTAGGTTTTGCTAAGTTATACCATGCTCACTGTTAATTGTCCTCCTATAAACTTGTTTGGGCAGCGGAATGACATTTCTAAAATCTCTCTACTTTCTAGTTTAATTCATTAAGTGTTTACCTTGTAACTTGGAGAATTCAAGAGAGAAGAAGCTTATTGGGAGGTAATTACTTGAGTTCTGTTTTTTTTTTTTTTGCGGTACACGGGCCTCTCACTGTTGTGGCCTCTCCCGTTGCAGAGCACAGGCTCCGGACGCGCAGGCTCAGCGGCCATGGCTCACGGGCCCAGCCACTCCATGGCATGTGGGATCTTCCTGGACCGGGGCACGAACCCATGTCCCCTGCATCGGCAGGCGGACTCTCAACCACTGCGCCACCAGGGAAGCCCGAGTCCTGCTTTTTTGTCCTTTGATAATTTTAAGATGATTGCATTCTGATCACTGCCCCCATTACTCCTAATCTTTGAAACCGTGGGGCATGTTATCATGGTATCATTGATTTAAAAGTATGTCTTTTGCTCTCAGACAGACTCCTGGAGCCCAGCAGACTTGTTTTTAGGGGGCTTGGGGGCTAGAGAGCTTTCCTGTTATTTGTTCTCTGGAGTATGTCTGACCGTAAATTCCCACAGCTTGACTTTGAGAAGCCTTCACCATCTGACTCTTATAGAGTCTCTGTGTGTCATAGGATCATAATATTGTAAAGTCAGAGGAAAGACTGAAGTTCAAAGTCAAGGCTTTTGCCCAAGATCACAAAGCAGTAAGAGGCAGAACCGGGACTGGACCAGCTGCATTTAGAAAACAAAAGACATATCCCCAGAACCAAACAACCAAACCAGAAGAAACTCTTGAACGACATGGCTGAAGGGATCTTAGCTCTGAAGTTAGAAGTGTAAAAACAGATGGCAATACAGAGCTAAAGATGTTTATGACATTAACTCTGAAACGTCATCTATTTTTCTTTCCAGCAACACTCTTTGATTTTGTCCTGAGTTGATTTTTATAGCTTATTTTATAGAACTTGTTCTATCCAGTCTTTGTTCTTGAAGTCTGATAGCAGCCTTTGATGGTGAGCAGTATAATTCTGACCTCCAGTTGGTAGGATGCAAATACGCCTGTAAGGATACATCATGCCTTATGCCTTCTTGGGCGCCAATCTGGAAACAAGCTCAGCCTCCAGGCTGCCTAAGCTCAGCCTGGTCCTCGAATCGGCACTGGAGTGAGCTTTGGAAACACAAATCTGATCCTGTCCCAGCCTCGCCTGCTTAATCCTTGCAATGGCTTTCCATGGCTTCCTGTGGATGGAGAAAAGCTCCTTGATTTGCTGGTTCAGCCCTCCCATCGCTCTGGCCTCCTTCGACAGCTGCTTCTCTCACCTCCTCTTCCACTCCGGCTACACCTGCCTCCAGACCCTGGTCCCCACTGTGCAGTTATCCTTCTGCCTGGTTGGCACCATCCCATCCTTGGGCTCTCAGTTGCGGTCACCTCCTCAGGGAAGCCTCCTCTGCCCTTCCTGACCCAGGCAGCTCCCTTTTAAAGTGGGACAGCGCCATGCATATCCTTCAAAGCACTCTTTCACTGCTTGTAATTCATTTACTTTCATTCATTTGTGTCAAGTTAGGTCCACGAGGCAGAAACAGAGTCCTATTCTCAACTGTATCCCCAACCCAGTGCCTGGTACCTATAGATACTCAATAATACTTGCTGAGCCCTGAATGAATGAATGAAATTCTGGCCCAGGGTTGGGGGTAGCATCTTAGCTGCCCAGATGCCAGCAGGACGTGGTGGGAAGAGAATCCAGTTGGGAGTCACTAAGACCTATATTCAAATCTCTGGGTAAGTTGGCCTCTCTGAGCCTCAGTTAATCCATCTGATAAAGGGAGTAAAGTCATAACACCCAGCGCACAGGTAATTGTGCAGATTAAGCAGGTAAACGTGAAAAACACCAGTTCCTTTCTCCCTTCACTCAGACTCGGACAGACACAGCCAGTGAGGCTGTTTCCTAGTTCAGAGAGGAGCTCAGTTGACCTCAGACGTCTGCTGGTGCTGGGCTCACCCAGGGTTTTGGAAGCTGCTGGTGACCCACGTTGGCGGGACCCAAGGGCAGCGCCAGGCTGCAGCATGGAATCAGGGGGCAGCTTTGCACGCCGGGGCTCAGGGAGCAGATGAGCTGGGCCTGGTGGGGCAGGGGTTAAGCTGGAGCCACTTAAGAAGGGTCCTTGCAGGGGTGGACCCTTTCATCATGATAAGCGTCATAGTAAAATCAATTCTCTGTGTACTTTTGGGAATTACAGCTAGCATTTTGGTGTGATTTATCTGGTGTATAACACGAACACGGTCGTCTCCTTCATCATTCTGAAAGTTCATCTAAAATTGCTTTGAGTTTCTGGTTTTGGGGAGTGACATGTCCACTTGCTATCATCTTTCCTGTGAAATATGGATCGAGCGGTACATGGCTGCTGGCCTCATTTCCTCCCCTTTACCTGCCTTAGGTGGCAGGGAAGTTTTTTTTTTTTTGCGGTACGCGGGCTTCTCACTGGCTCACGGGCCCAGCCACTCCGCGGCATGTGGGATCTTCCCGGACCGGGGCACGAACCCACGTCCCCTGCATCGGCAGGCGGACTCTCTACCACTGCGCCACCAGGGAAGCCCAACAGGGAAGTTTTATGGCTTTGATTTCTCTTCTCTCATTGCCCTCCCGACGCCGGGAACCTGTCTTTGGACCAGTACAGGGTTAAACACCGAGGCTTTCCTCCCTGCCAGACCTTGGGAACCTCTCTCTTCTGAGAGGAAGGGAGCTGGTCTCAGAAGAGACCCGGGCTCTCTGTCAGCTCCTGCAGGCTTCCCTGGGGGCTCAGTCCCTCCCACCCAGCCATAGAGCCCTGATCCTGGCCGTGCCCCAGTTATAGCAGTTAAAAACCGCCCTTGGGTCCAAATGGACAGGTGTGAAGGTTGTCCCCACCCCTTAACTGGCTGTGTGACTTTGGGCAATTCCATCAATTTCTCTGAGTTTTTTTTTTTTTTTTTTGGCAGCGCCACGCGGCATGCGGAACTTCCGGGACCAGAGATCCAACCCACCGCCCCTGCGGTGGAAGCAGCGAGTCTTAACCACCGGACCGCCAGGGAAGTCCCTCCGCGTTTTTTCATCTATAAAGTGGAGATTATAATAAGGTGAGGATTGCATGAATTAATAACCTTAGCGTGTATCTAGCGCCAGGCTCCGGTAATAAATGCTACCCGTTACCATTATAGCCACCCCTGGTTTCTGCTTCGAGCTAAGCTCAGTGACTGGGGTCTCAGTTTTCCTCAACTGGAAAATGGCTTCTTGAGGTGAGTCGCAGGCCCGCAGGAAGATGGGAAGTGGAAAATGTGGGGTGAGTCATAAACTTGCCCTGGTGGGAGACCCAGCGTGGTCCGTAAGCTCTGGGCGGTGCTGTGTTGCCGTTTCTCCGTCTCTGTTTTGCTGATGGAAGCACTTGGTGTCTGGGCCCCTTAGCAGAGCTTTGTGCGGATCCTGGGACACAGAGAACAAGTGAGGTCAAAATCCTGCCAGCCTTTCCGTCTGGCCATCGCATCTGTGGGGAGGCCTGTGGTTTACCCCCGACATCTTTTTATAATAATACCACCACCCACCATGTATCACGTGCACTGACCTCTTAGAAATCAGCGTCGGGGGGCTTCCGGGGCTTCCCTCCGGACGCGCAGTGGTTGAGAGTCCGCCTGCCAATGCAGGGGACGCGGGTTCGTGCCCCGGTCCGGGAAGATCCCACATGTCGCGGAGCGGCTGGGCCCGTGAGCCGTGGCCGCTGAGCCTGCGCGTCCGGAGCCTGTGCTCTGCAACGGGAGGGGCCACAACAGTGAGAGGCCCACGTACTGCAAAAAAAAAAAAAAAAAAAAAAAAAAACAGCATCGGGACTTTCTTTTTCCCTGGGACACCTGTTCCATTTTCTTGAAATGGAGCAGCTATCTTTGTATACATTCCTCCCGACTTTTAGGCCGACGCCTGGCCCATCCAGGGTGTGCTGTCATCGGGAACACTCTGTCAAGGCTTTCCCTCTCCCGAGCCCCTGTATTTTCACTGGAAATGTGCTGTCCCCGTCGCCTCCCCTCCAAATCTTCTCATCCGGCATCAACAACTCCCACTCCGCCCCCTCCTGTGAGCACAGAGGGAGCTCAGCTTCCCAGCAGAGGTGAGCAGGGCCGGCTTGAGACAAATGTGTCTTTCTCTGTCACCCTCTGCTCCAGGGTGAGGGAGAGAAAGTCTCTGAGTTCCTTCAATTACAGGGATGCCTGGGGAGAGTGTTAGTACAAGTCATGGAGCCCCCGGCTTGGACTGCAGGGTGGCTGGTGCCTCCCACCCTCACCTTCCCCTCAGGTACTTACATAGGCATCGTTGACCTTCAAAAGGCATGTCACTAATGCAGGTGTCCCCTTAATGCCACTCACTCGGGGCTGTCATTGGTACTCACGCCTGTGACAGGTATTCATCAGCAAACACTGGCAGGAAGGTCAGCACCTTGAAAGCTGCTGAGTTCCCCTAAAGGCAACACTTGACGGTTGGCAAGTGGCCCGGCTGAAGTTGGCTGCAGCGGCCTCAAGGGAGGCCGGGCGGGGCAGAGCCGCTCTGGGAGTTGGGAGTGCCCATTGCTCATTGGGAGCGCTCGTTGCTTCATGCCCGACTCCTCTCCTGGTCCCCGAGAGACGTTTCCTCCTTCACCTAGGCCCCTCCTGCCCCGCCCCGCCCCGCCCCGCAGAGGGTCACAGTGGTGACCTGGGCCTCCCGGCTGGGGGACAAGCCTGGGACAGTCTGGCTGCCTGCAGTTCTGCACTTTGGAGATGGGCCTTGGGCAGGCAGGGGCTCCCCAGGGGCAGGGAGCCTGTGATTTCAGCCCCAGAGGGGACCGTGCCTCACAGGTGCCGCCCTGGGTGTGTGCCTTGCCTGCCCGGGGGCCTTGACCGGACAACCCAGGTGGCACCGAGGATCTTCCCACAGCAGAGGACAAGTATGTGTTTAGCTTCTTTCCGTACCTTGTGGGATGGGGGCCTGGGAAAGGCGTGTGGTTTGATCCACTGACACTGAGTATTAGAGAGAAAGGAGATCCTGGGGTTCATGTAATACACAAGCTCTCAAATTTTTACTATTCACTCTGTCAGAGGCAATTCTCCTAAGTTCGTTCTTTCTTTCTTTCTTTCTTTCTTTCTTTCTTTCTTTCTTTCTTTCTTTCTTTCTTTCTTATCTTTATTGGAGTATAGTTGATTTACAATGTTGTGTTAGTTTCAGGTGGACAGCAAAGTGAATCAGTTATACATATACATATATCCAGTCTGTTTTTTTAGATGCTTTTCCCATACAGGTCATTACAGAGTATTGAGTAGAGTTCTCTGTGCTATACAGTAGGTCCTTATCAGTTATCTATTTTATATATAGTAGTGTATATATGTCAATCCCAGTCTCCCAATTTATCCCTAATGCCCCCTTACCCCCGGTAACCGTAAGTTTGTTTTCTACATCTGTAACTCTCTTTCTGTTTTGTAGATAAGTTCATTTGTACCCTTTTTTTTAGATTCCACGCATAAGCGATATCGTATGGTATTTGTCTCTCTCTGTCAGACTTACGCCACTCAGTATGACAATCTCTAGGTCTATCCATGTTGCTGCAAATGGCATTATTTCATTCTTTTTTATGGCTGAGTAATATTCCATTTTATATACGTACCACATCTTCTTTATCCGTTCCTCTGTTGATGGACATTTAGATTGCTTCCATGTCTTGGCTATTGTAAATAGTGCTACAATGACCATTGGGGTGCATATATCTTTTCAAATTACGGTTTCCTAAGTCATTTCTGTCCCAGCAGCTGTGGCTTGAATTCTCTGTACCTCCTTTATCCTTCATGCTAGGGATTACTAGTAACAATAATAATGGAAATGACGACAATGTCCACCACCAATGACTTTATTGCACGTTTGTTTGTCACGTGCCAGGAGTTCTGCGTGCGTGACGCCCGTGAGTTGTTGTAACAGCGCTGGGAAGTTACTCTTGTCATCCTTACTTTATTGCTGAAGCTCAGAGAGGACGTTCCTGTTGCTCAAGGTGGAGCCAGGGTCCAGACCCAGGTCCAAATAACCCCTGGCTCACTTAGCCTCCCCCCTTCGTGAATGCAGATCTCCCTCAGCTCATGATGCAGTTATTTCCCAATAGATCCATCCGAAGTTGAAAATATCATAAGATGAAAATACATATAGTAGACCAAACCTACCAGACAGCATATTTGTGTCTAGCCAACCTTAAATAGGCTCAGAACATTTCCGTTAGCCTACGGTTGGGCAAAATCCTCTGACACCAAGCTTATTTTATCATCAAGTGTGAATCTCTCCCGTAATTGATTGAATACTGTGCTGAAAGTGGAAAACAGCCAATGGTTGTCTGGGTGCAGAATGGTGGTAATCGCATCTGCTGTTTCCCCCACTCCCTGATAGCAGGGCTGACGAGGAGCTGTGGCTGGGTGCCCTGCCCAGCATCACGAGAGCATCGTGCCACAGATCGCTAGCCTGGGAAAAGCTCAAAATTCAAAATTGGAAGTATGGTTTCTACCGAATGCGTACCGCCTTCACACCATCGTAAAGTTGAAAAATCGTAAGTCGAACCGTCATAAGTTGGGGACCATCTGTGCTGTCGAGAGTGCAGTTTGTCACCGCTCTGTGCTCTGGGTCAGGGAAGACGCCGAGCCCTGCAGATCAGAGAACTGAGGCCAGACGGGTTAGCGCCCACAGCTGGCTGGGGGCTCATCTTTCCTAGCCAACTGATGACTTGGCTGTGCCCAGCCCTGTGCTGGACCCTTTAGGGGGTTCCTAAAAGAATGTGTCCGAAACTCCGTGGACATTTGCTGGAAAACTCAAACTGTATTCCTAGGTCCCATTTATTGGGCTTTTGCTCTGTGTCAGGCACGTGTTTTACATTTAGCTCTCATAAGTATGAGGTTTGTCCTGTCATTATCCCCCTTCGATAGCAAGGAGAATGAGGCCCAGAGACGTTAAGCAACTTATCCAGGGCCACACAGCTAGGAAGGGGGAGATGGGGCTCACTCAAACCCATGGCTGGCTGAGCGCAGAGCCCTTGCTCTCATACTTGAAACACAGAAAACAATTCCAGAGCCACATGTGTCAAGCAGTGAGGACCCGACTCTATAATGGGACATGAGAGAAACGAGAAAGGTCTGTGTGTGTGTGTGTGTGTGTGTGTGTGTGTGTGTGTGTGCAGCGTGGTGGTGGTGGGAGTGTTGGAGGAGGGGAGCTCCTCGGAGGAGGTGGGACTTGAGCTGGGCTTTGATTTTTGATTAGAGAGAGTCTGGGGATGGTGTCCTGGGTGGAAAGAACATGCCAGGTACAGGCTGGGAAGTAAGAAGGGTAGATTGAGGGGCTGCTTGTTTTTGCTTGATGGCGGAGGGAGCCTTCTCTATTAGACTATCAGCTTCTCTGTCCTATTTGACTCTCACCTGATGGGCTGATTCCAAGTCTTCTTTTTGGCGGCTAAGAAACTTCGATTTGCCGATTAGGAGATAAGGGTGTATATAGGTCATGGGAGCTTGTGTGGCAGAGTGGAAGAGCGTACAGCTTGGAACCGGGTTTAAATCTACTGCTGTCATTTACTGTGTGTCTTTGGGAGACTCTTAGCTCAGTTTTATCATCTGTGAAAACTGCATGATAACAATTAGCTTACCTACCTCTCGCCATAAGTTTTGATAATCAAATGAGATAATAAGGGTCAGGTAAAAAGCACTTTGTAATTTGCATATTGTCCTAACTTATGATTATGAATTAAATGTGACTACAAGAATGTAAACAGGCTGTGCACACATTTGTGTGTTTTAGGTGGTTATGCTTAGCTTTATGCCTTCATAAATGTGACTGTTGACACCGATGTGTACGGGGGTGTGTGTGTGTGTGTGTGTGTGTGTGTGTGTATGTGTCCTTTGGTCACTGGAACAGCACCTGGACAGCGTTATCCTGCAACAGACTCCTACAGAGGCAGCCCTTTGCTGTGTGGATCCGTGTGTTGGGCACAGTGGCTCCCATTCCCAATCTGTGGTCTCCCAAGAGCCCCGTGAGTCCACTGCCGTCATAACCACTTTTTTCCTTCCAGTTTTACTGAGATATAATTGACGTACCGCACTGTATAAGTTTAAGACATGCCATGGTAACCATTTAACTTTTCAATTTTAAAAGTTTTGTTTAGGGCTTCCCTGGTGGTGCAGTGGTTGAGAGTCCACCTGCCAATGCAGGGGACACGGGTTCCTGCCCCGGTCCGGGAAGATCCCACATGCCGCGGAGCGGCTGGGCCCGTGAGCCATGGCCGCTGGGCCTGCGCGTCCGGAGCCTGTGCTCCGCAACTGGGAGAGGCCACAACAGTGAGAGTCCCGCGTACCGCAAAAAAAAATTGTTTATTTTTATTGAAATATAGTTGTACATATTATATAAGTTACAAGTGTACAATATAGTGATTCACAATTTTTAAAGGTTACACTCCATTTATAGTTATTATAAGATATTGGCTATATTCCCCATGTTGTACAATATATCTTTATAGGTTATTTTATACGTAGTAGTTTGTACCTCTTAATACCCTACCCCTATATTGCCCCTCCCCCTTCCCTCTCCCCACTGGTAACCACTACTTTGTTGTCTATATCTGTGAGTCTATTCATTCTTTGCTATATTCACTAGTTTGTTTTACTTTTTAGATTCCACATATAAGTGATAGCATACAGTATTTTTCTTTCTACCCTACAAGTCCATCCATGTTGCTGCAAATGGCAAAATTTCATTCTTTTTTACGGCTGAGTAATATTCCATTGTACATATATGTACCACATCTTTATCCATTCATCTGTTGATGGACACATAGTTTGCTTCCATGTCTTAGCTATTGTAAATCATGCTGCTGTGAACATTGGGGTGCTTGTATCTTTTTGAATTAGTACTTTTGTTTTCTTTGGATATATACCCAAGCGTGGAATTGCTGGGTCATATGATAGTTCTAATTTTCGTTTTTTGAGGAACCTGCATACTGTCTTCCACAGTGGCTACACCAATTTACATTCCCATCAACAGTGTACGAGAATTCCCTTTTCTCCACATCTTCACCAACATTTGTTATTTGTGTTCTTTTGATGACAGCCATTCTGACAGGTGTGAGGTAACATCTCATTGTGGTTTTGATTTGCATCTCCCTGACGATTAGTGATGTTAAACATCTTCTCATGTGCCTGTTGGCCACCTGCATTTCCTATTTGGAAAAACATCTATTCAGTTCTTCTTTCTTTTCTTTGACATTGAGTTGTATGAGCTGGTTATATATATTGGATATTAATCCCTTACTGGTCATATCATATCATTTTCAAATATTTTCTCCCATTCAGTAGGTTGACTTTTTGTTTTGTCAATGGTTTCCTTTGTTGTGCAAAAGTTTTGAAGTTTGATTAGGTCCCATTTGTTTATTTTTGCTTTTGTTTCCTTTGCTTTAGGAGACGGATGCAAAAAATATTGCTGTGACTTATGTCAAAGAGCATTCCGCCTATGTTCTCCTTAGGAGTTTTATAGTATCCAGTCTTACATTTAGGTCTTTAACATGGTAACTCTTCAAAAGTGGTAACAGAGCCTGGATGTGAACTGGGGTGTGCTGACTCCTGAAGCTGCTGTGGCTTTTTCCAGAAACTGGAAGTGGCCTGTCCAAATGCAGCAGAGGCAGCTGTGTCCTGGAGAAGCCCCTGCCAGGCAGACGGACACTTCTTCCTGGGGTCCCCCCGCCCCTATTTCCTTAGCACTTTCCTACCGACCGGTTTCATGGGAGCTCACTTTGCTTCCCTGGGGAATAAGGAGGGTGCCTCCCGGTTGCACCCTCAGCTGAGCCCACCCAAGCTCCTGACCGCTCGGCTGGGGTTCTCCGGGCCTTTTCGAATCTTTGCTGTAGACGCTGCCCTCTGAACCCCAATCCTGCTCTCAAGAGGACAGAGTTAGAGGAATGGCCTGTTTCTTGCTTCCCAGCCATCTTCTCCGGGACTTACCTCTGGCTACATCCAGACGGCAGGGAAGCTGGGATGTGGCCCCAGACCTGCAGAGGAAGCGCAGAGGGGTTGGCAGGACACGCAGAGCCCAGTGGGAGACCCCACTGCCACCTGCCGTGGGGACCTCGGGAGGATCTGTTCCCCATCCCGCCACTGTGAGGTTGCTTTTACTTCCCACTGGACCTGTGTTATGGGCTCCTCCGCAGGAAGCCAGGACCTCTCAGCCTGGTCTGGAATTCCTGTTGAGGACTCCACCTCCAATGTCCACCCTGAGGCTCGGAGTGGAGCTGGGCTGACCTCAGGCTGTGGGCGGCCTTGGAGGAGCACAGGGGGAGCCGCAGCTGGGAGGCTTGCAGAAGGCTGCTTGTCTCTCACCAAGCGCGTGCCACAGACAGTGCCTGGGGGCCTCTGCACGCCCAGGCAGCGCTGCCCACGGCTCCTTGCATGTCTGGAGGCCTCACAAATTTTACTTGGATTATGGAAATAATGTACACCTAGTGTAAGAAGTTTACAAAACGTGCAGGTGTGTAAAAAAGAAATACAAAAATAACTCCTCAGCCTACTACTTAAAGACGGCTACTGTTACCATCCTGTTGTATTTCTTTCCACTCTCTCTCTGCCTAATAGGCCATATGGCATATATGTCTGTGTGCGTGTACATATGTAATAGCCATGCATATGTACTTAACACTCTCCTGGTTTCCCCCAAATCAGGGAGGTGCTAGCTAGGGGCCTCGGAGTTACTCTTGCCCTTTCTCTCCCCACCACTGCCCGCGGCACCCTCACCTCTCGCCGGGTCCTGCTAATCATGGCTCCTAACAATGGCTCTGAACTGGTCTGCCCACATCATGCTCTCCCCTCCCTCCACCCTTAGCCCAGCAACTAACTTCTTTGGCCCAGACTGTCTGGCTCTGCCTCTTACTGCTGTGCAACCTTAGGCAAGTTACTTCACTTCGCTGAGTCTCACTTCCCTGTCTCACAAAGCGGTACAGATTAAGTAAGTGAATCCATGCAGCGCTTAGACTGGCGCCTGCACACGGCAGGCAGTTGCCACGGTGCGGCCAGAGGCTACCCTCCTTGCAAAATACGGCAAAGGCTTCCTTCCCACTGCCCTTAGGGTGAGTGAGTGAGAGCAGTCTGGGATCCTCACCGCTGTCTGAGATCCACAAGGTTTGACCTCCCCCTCCTCCTTCTTCTCCTTCTCCTTCTTCTTCTTCTTCTCCTTCTCCTCCCTCTCCCCCTCCCCTCCCCTCCCCTCCCCTCCCCTCCCCTCCTCCCCCTCCTCCTTCTCCTCCTCCTCCTCCTCCTTCTTCTTCTCTCTCCCTCTCTCTCTCTCAGTCCTCGGAGTTGCCACAATGTCTCTGCACATGCTCTTCTCTCTGCCTGAACACTTGCCCCTCTGCATCCTCTCACCCATAATGTGATTATTATACACTTGCTTTGTGCCCCATTTTTCTCTCATAAGTAACATAAATATGTCTTTGCCCGTAAATCTTCACGCACACCTCTGATCATGTCCTCAAAATAGATCCTTAGAAGTGGAAATGTCTGGATCAAAGATTACGAACATTTTTTTAAGGCTTTTGAGGAATCTTGCCAGATCACCTTGTTTTTTAAAAAAATTTATGTTACTGAAGTATAGTTGACTTACATTGTTGGATTCATTCCTGCTGAACAGCAAAGTGATTCAGTTATACATATATATATTCTTTTTCATATTCTTTTCCATTATGGTTTATCACAGGTTACTGAATATGTGTCCCTGTGCTCTACAGTAGGACCTTGTGGTTTATCCATCCTGTATATAATAGTTTGCATCTGCTAACCCCAAACTCTCAAGCCATGCCCTCCTCCACCCAGGCAACCACAAGTCTGTTCTCTATGTCTGTGAGTCTGTTTCTGTTTCGTAGATATGTTCACTTGTGTCATATTTTAGATTCCACATCTCAGTGATATCATATGACGTCATATGATATCACTTTCTAGAAAGCAAAGTCTTCCTGCCACAGGTCCCTTTCTTGGGCTTCTGCGGCATTTTGTTTTGGTCTTTCATCCAGCAATGATCGCCTCTCCTTTGTGTTGGAGTCATTTGTTTACTCTGTTTCCTTAACTAGATTCTAAACTCTTCGGGGGCAGGGGCTGTGTCTCGTTCATCTCTGTCTCTCCCTAGAGACCTAGTTCCTGGCATGTGCGCAGGGGGAACCTCTGCTGAGCTGCACCGAGTTGGACATATAAGTTGTCAGTCCCTTTCCACAGCGGGATGGAAATCAGGAATCAGTGGGTCCCAAAATGTCTAAAAAGAGGGAAAATCCAACACTTGCAGGGCCTCTTTGCCTCTTCCCAGCCTAATGGTAGAGTGAGAGAAGACCCCAGTATAAATGTGGTTTCCTGGTTCTGAGCCGGGGAGCGGTCACGTGTGAAGGAGCAGCGGCTCAGGCGGCCCTGGGCGTGGGGTGCCCAGGAGGGCTGTGTCCTTTGCGGGGGAGGAGTTCCCAGGACCTTGCTTACTTCCCCGCAGGGCAGATGTCTTCGCTTGACCCCCTGGGTCCTGTCTCTGGGTGAGAAGGCAGAGCAGTTGGCCCCCTGAGCAGTTTCACTGGGGGTGTCCTGTCCTCACGCACACCCCCAGGGCCATCAGCGCGTGGGCTGCCAGGGCCCTTCAGGCATGTGGAGGCTAGGCCCTCCCGGCTCCAGCGCCTCTGCGGTGGCTTCCCAGACGTCACCTCGTTCTAGGCTGGACACTGGGCACTCAGAACCTTTAGCTCAAGCTTTCTTTCTAAAAGAGCTGGGAAGAAGTCCCTATGTCCCCCAGTGACACCTGGAGCCAGCTGGCCTCTGGGGCTCCTGCTAGAGGCGTTTCTGCCCCAGAGAGAAGCACTTAAGGCTTCATCCCGGGATGCTTGGTTTGGAGAAGCTGTGAGGCCTCATCTGGAAGCAGCCCCCCTGTTTTGAGATGGGGACTCAGAGATGTGGATTGCCCCCAGCCTGGCCCCTCCTGTACTATCAGGACTCAATGCTGCACACATATGTGTGTGACACGCACTCACTGTTCACAAAGTGACTCGTTTCATCATCCCCCAAACCCAGAGAGGTAACTGCAGTTGTCCTCATTTTACAGATGGGGAAGCTGCAGCTCAAAGAGGTCACAAGCCCCAGGGAGGCTGAGCCGGGAATGGAACCAGGGGGTCTGGTTGCAACGTCCTGGCTCCAGGGCCCTGTGCTGGGCAGCCTCTGTGAGCCTGAGGCTATGTGTGCGGGTGTGTATTTGTGTGTGTACGTATGTACATATGTATATGAGTGTGTGTGTGTGACAGAGAGAGAGAGAGAGACTTCGTTCAACGTGATGTGGAAGCTCTCAGGGCTTGGGTGACGCTGAGGGGGCTGTGGGGTCTGATCACACAGTGGAAAGTGGAAAGGGCTTAGCACAGAGCCAGACTTGAGTTTGAGCTCTGACTCAGCCGCTTATTAGCTGTGTGACTTTGGGCAGTCTGCTTGACTTCTCTGAGTCTTGATGTCCTTATTTGTAAGTGGAAGGGGCGTCTACCTCATAGTGTTGTTAGAAGGAGTAAATATATTCATTTAGGTCAATGGTGAAGGGCAATGCCTAGCACATGGTAGGCCCTAAAATAAATATTATTTATCTTCACCTTTTCGATCATTCCAGGCAAGTTGAGAGGTGGAGGGGGTTTGCTCTTTCCTCCATTTTCCAGAATATTCTCTCTTCCTAGGCACTTTATTCTGTCATTTACCCACCACAAATGTCAGTTTCATTTTCATCAAAGGATCACAGGCTTTATATAATAAATTTTTAACAATAAACATCAATTTTTACATTGAATAAAGGTTAAGAGGAAGAGGGCAAGGCTTAACCCCAAAGCACAAGACCTTAAAAAAAGCAAGAGTCTTCTTGGTGCCTCCCAGGTACCCCCACCTGTTTATTCCGCCTGTGTTAAGGCAGATTCTGGAAGATCTTCTCCCTTCCTTGTCTTTGGACCTGGGCTTGGAGGCTTTGCTCGGGCCCCACAATCTCGGCTGTGTCCCTGGGCACCAGCCACTGGCTCTGGACATGCCCAGCCCAGCTGAGCTGCCCTCAGAGCTGTCAGCACCGGCGTGTGTGCTGGAATGCCAGGCTGGGGGCTTTGGGGGAGGGAAGGTGCGGGAAGCAGGTGAGAATGTGCCAGGCTGGTTTGCATTCACTGTCAGCGTGGAAACCGCCCGTAAATCACGGTGCACAGCTGAGGGTGCCCGGAGCAGGGGTGAGGAGGGAACGTGGGGCTGTCATGTGGGCAGA
The DNA here is from genome assembly GCF_951394435.1 of Stenella coeruleoalba. Taxonomy (NCBI): domain Eukaryota; kingdom Metazoa; phylum Chordata; class Mammalia; order Artiodactyla; family Delphinidae; genus Stenella; species Stenella coeruleoalba. The sequence goes on from NC_137167.1 coordinate 7,370,433, forward strand.
AACAGGCTTGGGGCTCAGGCCAGGAGGTGGAAGCTCCAGGGAGGCTGCTTTTAACTCAGGGTAAAAAGAAAACAAAACAAAATTTACAGATATACACTACTGTATATAAAGTAGATAAACAACAAGGACCTACTGTATAGCACAGGGAACTACATTCAGCAACTTGTAATAATCTATAATGGGAAAGGATCTGAAAAAATAATATATATATATATAACTGAAACACTTTGCTGTATACCTGAAAGATTGTAAATCAACTATACTTCAATTAAAAAAAAAAGGTCTAACACTGGGATAGGCTGCTGTAAGGTAGTGAGCTCCCCATCCTTAGAGGTATTCCAGAGCCTGACGCTCACCCTTGGGTGCTGTGGTTGTAAGCACTCTTGTGCTGGGCAGGAGATGTATCCTTCCAACCCTGAGATCCCCCAAGCCTGGGAGTGTGATTTTCAAACTGAAGGGGATAGGCATTTACTTTCACTTAATTACATGTACGTTGTACTAACCACGTGCCAGGCTCTGTTCTAATTGCTTACGCCTATTAACTCATTTAATTACTGAGTACCATGAGGTAGGTCCTCATATTTCCATTTTATAGCTGGGGAAACTGAGGCATAGATAAGAAGCTTGCCCAAGAGTTCCCAGCTAGTCAGTCTGACTCCAGGGTCTGTTCTCCTGCCCACGCTGCTGCTGTGGTCCTGTCTCCTGGGGCGTTGCCAGGAGGCTTGGTTGCAGCATCTTAGTCCAGGCACGGCTGAGGGGCATCTGGGGCAAAGTCCGACAGCAGGTCCTGGGAGGAGCTCCTTTCTGCAGGCGCATCTTATAACCCGAAGGATGCGGTGACAGACAGGGTAGTCACCCATGTAACAGAGAGAGGAGACAGACCCTCTCCCAAAGCAGGAAGCTCATAGTGACAGAGAATCTGGATGCTTGGAAGCCCAGGTAGGAAAGGGACAGAAGGATGTCTGTTCCAGAGCCTGAGGAACAGGGAGGGGGCTCTGCCAGTCCCCGGGGACTTCACCAAGAAGGGGACTCAGACCCGGGGACAAGGTGAAGACTGGGGCATCAGAACTGGTAAGTGATGCTGGAAGCCTTCAGGAAGAGGACTCCGAGTGGAGCCCCAGGGCTGGACTGGGTCGGCTGCCCCAGGAGAGGAGGGCCGGCTTCAGAATGCAGAGACTGGGGTTTAATCCCCCGACCTGCCACTTTCACTCCTTGTGTGATGAGGTCAGCATGGCCAACCATTCTGACCCTCGGTTTCCTTACCTTCAAAGGTGGGTAATGATAACTACCTTGCAGGATGGTGGGACGGGGCGGGGTGGGGGGAAGTCAAATCAGGTAATATTTACTCACATAGAGGTTTGCGAGCAAGAGGTGCTCACCAAGTGTCTTTGTGTGCCTTCCATTGCTCTTTTCTTGGGTGGGGATTGATTTTAGAGATGGAGGGAGAGTGTGTTGGGGAGCGGGCTGGAGACGGGACGAGGCAGGAGGCTACGGAGGGCAGGGCTGGGAAAGCCAATTGGACAAACCATTGGACAAACCCCGCCTACTCTGGTGCCAGCGACCACGTCGGATTCATCAGGTTAGTCAAGGCTTTCCGGGACCCTCTGGGTACCAACCTCAGGATCCGGTAACTGGGGGCTATGGAAGGGGCAACTTCTAAAGAACAACTTGGGATTTCAAGTTCATGTGTTTGAAAACCATCCCCAGGGCCAGGGAGTGGACTGGCTCCCACCCCCCGGCACTGAAGGAGCAGAAAGCTTCCCCTCTGCATCCCCTCTCCCATGTTCCCTCCTGTCGTTCTCTGAGTGCCCTTGGACACCCCTCCATCTTCTCACCTGGAAAATGAATGGACTGGGATGGGAAGATGTCTAAGGCTAATTACATATCTTCCCTGATCTTAGAGACCAAACATTTTATTTTTCTGCTCATCTGAAAATTTAGAAGAATCACTTCCAATCAAGGCAGGCAGACTTAACAGAAAGGTTCACAGACTGAGAATAACAATAGTAAGTTCTAATGTTTAGACCTATTGAGTTCTAGAATTGGTGACGTTGTCCTACGTATTAGGTTTAACATTTATAATATTCTTATGTTGGAGACGAGGCTGCCAAGGACCAGAGGAGTTAAGTGACTTGCTGGAGATCACACAGCTGGTTAGTGGTAAAGCCAGGCTCCGCACCAGGGTCTTCCAGTCCCGGCTCTGATTCAAAGTAACTGCCCATGTCTAAGGTGGGCCTTAGTTTCCCCATCTGTAAAATGGGTGGATGGTTCCCTCTGGCAATCAAAGGTTATGATCTTATGATCTCTCTGTCCCTGGGGGTGCGGGGCTTTCTCTCGGTGCTGGTTGATACATTTCTGTCTCGGTCTCCACAGCATCTGGAAACCACTCTGCTTCCTACTCTGTTGTTAATGCTGACTACTGCTAAACGAAGGCCTGAAAGTAGGCCCCGAAGGGTAGTCTCAAGATGGCTCTGGATTCTCTTCTCAATTTGTAGGGTGTGGGGAGATTTTCAAAATCACATTTCTGATTGGAAGGAGCCATCGAGGTTATCCTGTGTCCGAGGGGCCCTGCCTGGTGGGTTTGGAGTCTAAGTCCTCGCCTTCAGCAGGATGGATGAGATGACCTGGCGAGGTCCCCAACCTCCTGCTTCTTTCAAGCCTCCTTGAAGAAGGCATGTCTATGGCAGGCCCTGGGTAACACATTACAGTGTTTCACAACCCTCCTCTCCAGGAAGCTGTTCTTAATGTTTAACCTTAATCCCTCCCGCTGTAACTGAAGGTCCCTTCCTCTTGTTGAGTGCAAATGCAGGACAGCTGCTCCGGCTCATGGTCTGACATCAGCTATTATTTCTCAAGATGACCCTGCGAGACAGGCCAGGGTCATTAGACCCAGTTTGGTGCTCAGCGCACACGTGTCTATTCCTGCCCGCGTGGCCGCAGACAGGCTCGCTGGGCCCGTGAATAGCTGCCTGTTTCTGGGGGTGTCTCTTAAGACACTTGTCTTCTGACGTCTGTACCACACTGTGGACCCCAGAGGGCAGAGACCACACCTGTTTGGCTGGCTTCCTAACGACCCTTCTGTGGCTCTCCACAGCTGAGCCTGCTTTCCCAAAGTGAGCAGTTTTAGGGAAGTGGCTGAGAATGGAAATTTGAGGCAACCAATCAGAGGCAGCGTCCGGACGACACTCTTGGGCTCCTCCTTCGTCTTGGATGTGGCTCTATTTCGGGGATAACTTCGCCAATGGGCAAAGCTGAGGATGTTCCCCGAGGGTGCACGATTCCCTGCCCTCCCGAAGGGCCACGTTGAGGGCGAGGGAAAGGGCCGCGGGGGTTCTGTGGCTGCTTGGACGTTGTCCTGCCTGCTGTCCTTTCTGCAAGGAGACAGGGATGAAACCTAATCCAGCGATTTGCTGCACCCATCATCGCTAAGAACAACAGTATCATCAACAAGAACAGAACCCAGGGGCCTGCTGGGTGGACGTGCCTCTCTCAGCTCCTGTCTTATCTGGCACTCTCTCTGGTCTCTGTTTAGAGTAACTCGGGCAACGTGTTTGGAAGAACAGGTGAGCAAGTGTGAGGGAATTTCAGGGGTCTGGGCCAGAGTGTCGCCTCTTCCCGGTTTAGTTTTGACGGCAACTTCCCATCCCTCTGAACAGTGTCACTGGTGGTTTGAGGCCCAGACCCCTGTGCCCTCTCCCCAGATGGCAAGGGGGGACTTCAAGGCTCCACCTGCCCCAGGCACTGCCTCCCTGGGGCTCTCTTTCTCTAGGAGGCTGCATTCCTGTCCATAAACCTCCTTCTCCGGGGCTTAGAGCCGAGCTGTTCCTGATGTTTTTCAGAGGCCTGGATCAAAGCTGTCCAGGTCGTAAATTCTGGTGGCTGTCAGGCCCCCGGGGCAGCTGAAGAGGGTTGACAGCCCTTTGGGCCTCAAAGGAAAAAATTCGATCCACTCCGCCCACTTCCGTCTCTGCCAAGAAGCTGTCCTCTCGGAGCCCCCGCTGGGCCGTCCTTTCCTGGGAGCTGCTTCTGGAGACGGGCTTGTTTGGGGGAGAGAGAAAGCAGGGCCTGTGAGCGGGGGTGAGCGGGAGGGGGGCGGGAGGGGACCCCCTGTGTGTGTGAGTGTGAGTGCACACGAGGGGCGCTGTGTGCCTTCACCTGTGTGGTTGAGAGATGCTTTGTGGGCGCCTTCACAGGTGGGCAGCTGCGGGGAGGGGGAGACAGAACACTTAGACCCAAGCCCCTCATTTTATAGAAGAGGCCAAGGCCCAGGAGGATGAAGAGCTTGCTCTCAGCCCACAGCTCGGGCTCCTCAGGAAACCAGACCACGAAACCGGCGCCTAGCTCCCCGTCAGGAGCAGAACATCAAGGCCGCAGGAATCATCTGTCAGGATTCGAAACATCGAGAAAGGTCTAGGGAACCCCTCCTCACCCTTCTCTAGCATTCGTGGGGGCAGTGCCTGTGGGTTTCGCAGGCACCCCAGGGGCCGTGTGACTGACACCCACGAGGAACTTGAGGCTGGAGGAGAAAATGAAATGAAACTGGAGGATCTCAGAAACGGTCGGGTGGAGAGCAGCTGGTGCCCCCTCCCTGGACAGTGATGGTGGGTGTGGAACTTTCCGTCTGGATGTGTAGGAGGCCTCGACGGCCCTCTGTTTGCCTCAGGACACTGGCGGCTTTGGGGCTGAGATTTTAGCTCTCCTGGAAAGGGCACAGGACTGTTCAGGCAAAACTCACCGTTTTCTTTCCTTGTCAGGGTTTCCCTAAGAATCCCAAGTGCCAGGGAAAGAAAAGGTTGTAGAAACAACTTAGCTTGAGCCTTTCATTTACCACCCACCCCCGCCACCCCCCCTGCCCTGAGGAAAATGAGGCCAGAGAAGGGAAGGGACTAGTGGCAGAAGGAAAGCCGTCAGCCCAGAAACCCTGGGGTCTGGCCTGGCTTCCAGGGCCTCAAGCCTGAGCCAGTTGACAAGACAAATGCACACAAATGTTGCTGTCGATAAACCATAGAGGTGCTTGTATAAAACATGTAAACGTATATGGCCACGATTTTGGGAAAATGCCGCACAGATAAAAGTAACTTTAAGTCCCCTATAAAACGTTAAAGGCGAGTCCTTAACGCCTAGCCGCTCGGCAGGCTCTCAAAGTTATAAAGGAGAAACTAACACACCATTGTAAAGCAATTATACCCCAATAAAGGTGTTAAATAAAAAAAAAAAAAAGGCGATGTTCGCGGCAGCTCCAGTGTTGACCGTTCAGCACCTGCGCGTGTAAAGAGGAGGCCGAGAAGCAAAGGGGACGGAGACAGGGGATCAGGTGTCCCAGAGACTTGGGTTCCAGGCCAGGCTGGGCTCTCGATAACTGCTGACCTTGGGCAAATCCTCTCGCAGTTTCCTGATGTACTTTCCTCATAGCTAATCGTACGGATGGAACCGTATCGGTCCTCGGCGCGGCGCTGGGGACCTGGTATGTGCTCGGCAGGTGTCGCCTTTTAGAGGTGCCTTGGGATCTTGGTCCAGGTCACACTGAAAACATCTCACTCTGGGAGGCAGAACCAAGGAGGACCTTGCCCCCTTGGACAGGACGCGGGCACGCAGGGTCTGTGGAAGCCTAGGGACAAACCCCCTGCGAGGTGAAGTGGGCCATGAGAAGGCTGGGTTCTATTAACTCAGATTCCTCCTAGTTGCAGATGTCGCCAGCGGCTTGGGTGGCTTTCGGCGCCTTTGTTACATCTCGGGAGCTCAACCCTTGGCTGGGCTTTAGGGAGCTGTTAAGGTCTGGATTGTGTCCCCCAAATTCGTATGTTGAAGTCCTACCTCCAGTGCCTCAGAATGCAACTGTATTTAGAGATGGGGGTCTTAAGGGGCCATTAAGTTAAAATAAGGTCATTAGGGTGGGCCCTAATAAGAGGAGGACATTTGGACACAGACAGGCACACAGGGAAGACCATGGGAAGACACAGGAAGAAGACGGCCATCTACAAGCCAAGGAAGGAGACCTCAGAAACAACCCTGCTGACCCTGGGACCCTGGACTTCTAGCCCCCGGAACTGTGAGAAAATACACTTCAGTTGTTGAGGCCGCTCCGTCTGTGGTTCCAGGTTACGGCAGCCAGAGCTGACTAACTTGGTTTGCACACAGCCCTGCTCCTGAGGCCTGAGGAGCAGCAACGGCTGCCACCTCCTGGCGCCCAGGTTCCTGGATGGGACCAAGGGCCGGCGCTGCTTCTCAGACTTTTGTGTGTGTGTTTTTTTAAAATAGAAGCATAGTTGATTTCCAATATTATATTAGTTTCTGGTGTACAGCATAGTGATTCAATATTTTTATAGATTAAACTCTTTGAAAAGTTACCATATTGACTGTATTCCTGTCCCTTGCAAGATAGTCTTGTAGCTTATTTATTTTATACGTAGTAGTTTGTGCCTCTTACTCCCCTGCCCCTACATTGCCCCTCCCACCACCCCTCTCCTCACTGGTTTATTCTCTAGATCTGTGAGTCTGTTTCTGTTTTGTTATATTCATATGTTTATTTTATTTTGTAGTTTCCACATATAAGGGATATTATATACATATTTGCCTTTCTCTAGCTGACTTAATTCGCTAAGCATAATATCCTCCAGGTCTGTCCACACGGTTGCAAATTTCATTCTTTTTTATGGCTGAGTAGTATTCCACTGTGTATATATACCACATCTTTTTTATCCATTCATCTGGTGATGGGCACTTGGGTTGCTTCCACGTCTTGGCTATGGTAAATAGTGCTGCTGTGAACATTGGGATGCATGTATCTTTTCGAATTAGTGTTTTCATTTTCTTTGGATATATACCCAGGGGTGGAATTGCTGGGTCATATGGTAGTTCTATTTTTAGCTTTTTGAGGACCCTCCCTACTGTTTTCCATAGAGGCTGCTATCATCAAAAAGACCATAAATAACAAATCTTGGTAAAGATGTGGAGAAAAGGGAACCCAAGTATGCTGTTGGCGGGAATGTAAATTGGTGCAGCCCCTACAGACTTTTGTGTGCTTGAAAATCTCCTTGAGGGGCTTGCGTTGAAGACGCAGAGTCCATGACCACTCCCCCCATTCAGAGCCTCATCCAGTTATGTCTGGGCAGGCGCCCCGGGGACGTTCCCCAGTGGCTCTGACAGGGTCCATCCCTTGGAGACAGTGTCTCGCCCTCAGACCCACCCAGGCTTGCCTTCCTGGGGGTTAGTGCTGAGGGGATGGTGGCAGGTGTCACTCCTCAGTCACCCGGGAGGCTGGAAGCCCTTCCCTGCACTCCACACCCCTGTCTCGCAGGTCTGCTGGCGGCTGGAGACCTGGCGGCCTGGGGCCGAGTGAGTGGAGACAGGCCGGCCTGCGGGCGCGCCAGGTGGGGAGCGTGGTGGGTTGGCTGCTGTGAGGCGTGTGGGGAAGGTCTGAACTCCTCGGCGTCTCACTCTCGTCGGCTCCCAGCGTGACAGACACACAAAGGTACCTTTTATAGGTGGGAAAGTATAGGTGCTGCCACTTCAAAGGCCTTGGCAGCCAGAGCTCTTCTTTGATAGATGGCCGTATTATTAATGGTGATTTATTGCTGGGGCCATTCTGACAACAGAAATAACCAGTTTCCCCAGCTTCTTGGCCTCTTCCCCCGCACCTGGCTGGATTTTTTTGGCCGTAGGGGTTACCTCCCTGAACAAGGAGGCCGGGGCATCTGTTGAACGCACACAGTGAGGTATTGGCCTATTAACTTGTCATCATGTGTCATAAAGTTTAGTGAAATGCTGGCAGATTGTAATCCTAAAGAGGGCAATTGCCCTATTATTAAAGCGGCTTGCTTTCTTTCTCTCTCTCTCTCTCTCTCTCTCTCTCTCTCCCTCACCTCCTCTCCTGGTCGAGTTTGTTCTTACCTCTGTCCTACTTGCTTGATTAGTCACAAGCAGGAGTCTGCTGCTTTGCAATTTTCCCAGAGCGAGCCCGGCCTTGGCTAGGCAGAGCTCATGGGAGAGCAGATTACGGGAGCCCATCACCCTGCTACTGGCTGCAGCCAACAGACGGGGTCTGTGGACACAGGGAGGTGTCCCAGCCCTGGCGGCTGCAGGCAGGCAGCAGAGAAGAGCAGGAGGTGTTGGGGTGGTTTCTGGCTCCAGCTAATGGGGGGTCTTTAGCATCCGTTGCTTTTGCACATTACTTGGGTTTCTCTCCGGAGCTTCTCTCCCTCTGCCTTTTCCTAGCTTGCTTTTGGATCTGGAGGTAGCAGTGGGGTGGTGGGGGGATTGAAGGAGAGGAATCACTTGATCTGAGCTTGGGTCCTGGCTGCTCCTCACTTGCTGCAATTCCTCAGCCGGAGACTCAGTTTCTAAACCTGTAAAATGGGGTGACAGTTCTTGCCCTGTCTACTTCACACGGCTTCAGAGAGGATCAAATCAGAAAACGGATGAAAGAGGATGGTTAATAGCAAATCACCCTGCAAATCTGCTGGATTATTGTAATCTCACATGTGCCGTCACAGAGTTTTGTTTCGTGTCTAATTGAGCCTCAGCTTCTGTTATTCCAAAGGACTGTGAGCCTATCAGGATCGGTCTTCTGTTTCTCTTCATGGTTCTTCAAGGCTGTGATGACCTTGATTTCTAAGTCGACTTGGGAGGCATTGTTTAACTCATGGTCTGAACAATGGGGATTTTCAGGCACATTCATGACAAACAGTGGCTCTGTGTACAGTGCTGGTTAAGAATACAGAAACAAATAGGCTGAAATGATTGAATCACAGTTTGTCAGATCTTGAAAGGACCTTAGGGAACGGCTAGTTTAATTATCCCATTTTATAGATTTGTAAGGTGAGGCTCAAAGAGGTAGAACGACATTCCTGAAGTCAGCAGTGGTGGGACTAGAATTCGCGTCGCTGAGCCCCAGGCCAGTACTTTCTCACTGGGAGAAGCCTCTTAACGGCCATGATTCTGGCTGCTCCTTCTTTTCCACTAACAGGAGATTTCACCCCTCTCTTCAGGTATCCTCATCAATTCTCTCTCAGGGAAAGATCTTCTGGCAGTCATTTACACCCTAGTATGAATTTAACTCAATATTTAGCTCGGTCCGACGTGTTTGCTTTTGAAGCCTCATTCCCCATTAAACAGACAGAGCTGGGCTTTGTTCCCTGTCAACAGAGTTTCTCGTGCTGGTGAGAGGAGAGGCAATGCTTTTTGAGGCAGAGACTTGTGATTCTCACCCCCTGAAATCATCTTAGTTGCTTACTCTTCAGGGCAGCCAGGGCTGGGCACTGCTTCCTCCATTACACTGCCCTGGCCTGGATCTATGTGTCCCGAGTTCAGAACATGTTTGTCAGGACCTGTCAGGGAGTGAGGTCGGGTAGATGGGTGGAGTCAGACAGGGTTGAAAATGGAAAGAAGCAAGACAGAGTGGAGGTGGTCCCTAAACACGCTGCCCCTTCATTTTGTTTCTGCTGTCTTTCCCATAGCTGGAAAACACTAGAAGCAGACGTGCTAAGAACTGTTTAAGTTCCAAGTGCCTGGTGTGGGGAGAGTTTCTAAGCCCTTACTGTGTGCCAGGCACTGTCCTGTGTGCAGAGTGGTGAGGAAAAGACATACCATCAACCACGCAGAGCTCAAGTCTAGAGTCAGGGCCACAGGCAGGGGGAGGGGGGACTCCCGGGGCAAACGTGCTGCCCTTCCTGCCTTTGCCCTTGAAGGGAGCAGCGATGCCCTTTCTGTAGGTTGCCTTGAAACTTTGGTAGAATCTGATGAAGTCTAACATTGATAAAGTGATTGCTGTGACTTTTGGTGGTTGGAAATGCAAAGGGACGGAGAGGATTTAGAAATGATGAGAGAGAGAGAGAGAGGCGCAGAAGAACACCAGAATCCCTCTCATTTTAGGCATGTAGCTTACAGGGAAGCAAGGCAGCCACGCGCAAATGTCCTTGCTGGCTTTAGAGAAGGGGCCTGGAGCCTGAGGCAAAGGCAGAGATGGCCATGCAGGGCCTCAGCCTAGAGGAGATAGATGGTGCCTGAAGCCAGGAGAACAGATGCTATCTCTGCAGGGAGAAGGAGATTGCAACCCTGAGTCTGTGCAAGTGCAGCTTGAGCTGGGATGGCGAGTAGCATTGCACGCTGCCCTCAGTTCCTTGTTCGGTGATCATCTGAGGGTTTGCTGAGGTTGACCAGCTGCCCGGTGGGTCCTGAGCACAGAGAAGAGTGGAGGATAAAGAAGGGCCAGGGCGGGGCTACTAGCCTTCCCCCAACCCCAAGTGCACGATGAGACCTGTGGCCTTGCCGTCTGTGTGTGGTCCTGTCGGGGACAGGCTGGCTCTGACTCCCCTGGGGCTTCAGGCAGGGCCCCTCCTTCCAAGGATCCAGGTGGTGAAGGAGAATGCTCTTTTGGCGGGGGTGGGGGGGAGTCTTCTGAGAGCCACCCATCTCCCCTGCAGCTGAGTGGAAGTACCTTGCCTGACCCCAGGGCCAGCCCCATGTAGCAAGGCCTCGCGATGTCAGACCTGAAAGGCAACCCGCTGGCCCTGTAGGCTCTGGAGCTGACAGGTGTCTGACAGGTATCCCAGCCAGAGCCTGGAGGTGAGGGAGATAGGCCGGTTAAGCTCCTTTCCTCCTGGAGATGATAATTGCAGTGCAACAGCAGTGCTGTAATTGCTCAATAAAGCCCTGGCCCCCTGTGATAGACTGATGGCTGAAACACTTTATCTGAGCTGAGGATCCGTCACGTGCACGTACATGGGTGTGCGGAGGATAGGAAGGGAGAAAAGGCAGCTCCGAGAACATTTCCAGAGGTGCTCAGGAAATTCCTAGCCCTCCTCCCTTCCCTAAAGTCTTTCCAGAATTCATAGATCTATGGATCTCTTCCAGATATTAGCACAGCATAGACACCTCATGAAATATTTACCTGGGATGATGACAGTGATGATGAAGATGGGGGGGCCTGGAAGGGACTTTGTTTTTGCCAAGTTTAATTAATTCAATTCAGCAAATATTTAACAAGTACGCATTCTTGCCCAGGGCTAGGAAAGCTCTAATTATTATTTTGGGGGAGGAAGGAGGGAAAGGCACTGAAAATATAAATAAAGATGACACAGGCTCTTTTCTCTAGAACCCTGACCTATTTTGAGGGGCCAGGCCATGCACAAACTGGCTGGCTGGGAGTGAGTGCAGGCAGGTGGAGCTGGGACGTAACGACAGATGGTCCAGAGTGTAGCTTGAGGCACACGCGCCTAGTGGGATCCTTGCTCTGCCTCTTACTGTCTAGGATCGTGGGTGAGTTTCTTGTTTTTTGGGTTCCTCGATTTCCTCAGCTCTAAAATGGAGACAGTGATATTCCCCAGCTCCCCAGGTTGACGTGAAGGTTACATGATTTGGTGACTTAGCACCATCCCTGATCAGTAGCTCAGTAGGAAACATCGCCAGCATGGTTGTGATGGAGAATGGGGATCCAGGGACAGAGCCAGGCTGCAGATGACCAGGAACCAAATGACTGTCACCGACTCAGGGCTCTGTGCATGCTGGCTATACCGATGGTTTCAATTTTTAAAAAAATTTAGAACCAGTGCATTTTTATTTTATTTTATTTATTTATTTTGGCCGCTCCGTGTGGCTTGCAGGACCTTAGTTCCCTGACCAGGGATCGAGCCTGTGCCCCCTGCAGGGGAAGCACGGTGTCTTACCACTGGACCGTCAGGGAATTCTCTAGGACCAGTTCATTTTAATAGGTAATATACATCCAAGTGGTTTAAAAGTTAAAAAGAACTGTGCATAGAAAAGGAAAATAGCTGCCTTCCCTGTCCCCTAAGCAGACTTTTCCCTCTTCCCCGAGGCAACTTCTGTCACCAATTTGTGGGGTGTCAGCATATATTGATGGTGATGATGAACATAGCTAATACTCCTTAGGCTCACCATGTGCCCAGCATTATTTTAAGTGCTTATATTAATACTTCTAATTCATATGCACATTCATATTCATATTTATACATTCATATTCATATACATAACATATTGATTCACTTAATCATTACAGGAATGATTTATAAGGTAGGTACCGTTGTTATCACTAGTTGTCGGAACATATAACATATAATTAAATATTTTTACTCTATTTTTTTCCATTTGAGACATTTACTTATATCTTTCCAATCTCAATATATAAGAAAAATTCCCAAAACAACAGTGATAATTAGGGAAGCGGATGGGCCATGGTCATTGGAGAGACTTCATAAAGGAACAGGGCTGGGGAGGATGGTGAGAAAGATAGGTCGTGCTGTCAAACATCTACAGAAAACTTCACAAGAGTCTTGCAGCTCTTACTCCATTTTCCCCAAAACACGGCAGGGTGAGGTAGGGATGACCATCTCCATTTTCACAGATGAGAAGAGAAATCAGAGGAGCTAAGTGACTTGCCCCAAACCTTACAACTGATCCCAAGCTGGCAATTAGCCCTCTCTGGCCTCCTGGTCCTTAGCCTCACATTTTGCCATGGCATCATGGTGGGATGGGGGAATCAAGCATGAGTAGAGGTCGGGGAGTGAGAGAGCACTGCACGCCTTGTGGAGGCCAGACTGTTGAGTAGGAGTTCATGGGCAGGGAGAGTGGGAGAGAGATGGAGGTGAGACAGCGGGGGCTCCAGGGGGCTTCTCTTGAGCTTTAACCTTCTAGTAGGGAGAAGGTCTAAGTAGAGATGCCATCCTCTGGCCTCTTGTCCTTGGGGGTCCCTACCATCCAGACCCAACAGGGACCCAAGCGGGGTGGGAGTGGAGCTTCTCGACACACTTCTCAGATGGGCCTTGAAAGATTTTGGACTTCTTTTGTGGGATAGAGAAATGGTCCCCCCGCCTCACCCCGCCGCCGGGTTTGTAAAGGCTACAGAGGAAAGGGCACACCAGGGTTAAAAATTGGAGAACTGCCTGCTTAGATCTGGCGAGCCAACCCCTGTGACACATGGGGTGACCCAAGATGTGTGCATAGAGATTTCACAGCAAAGTCTTCATTTCTGTAGCTATTTATTAAAACCTGCTTCTCAAATTTCCTTCCCTTCTGTGGGTTTCAGTTTCCTCATCCGTGGCATAGAGATAATAACGCTTGCCCGACTCACCTCCCAGGCTGGGGTGTAGGTTTAATGAGAAATCGTGTAAGTGCTTTGCCCTTGTTAGGGGTGGTGACGAAGGTGATGGCTGCTTCTCTCCCCACTCGGTTTGTAGGTACCCATCCCTGGTCTCACTCTGTCTTCAGGAGGAACGAAGGCTCTCCTGGAAACATGGGGGCAGCCGTCATGTGTGGCATCTGGGTCTCGTGCAGAGACCCTGAGTAGAGGCCAGATTTCTCCTATGAGTCTGATTCTCCTCATTAAGGAGAGAGCTCCAAAGCTCCAGCATCCCTTGGGCAGACAGTAAAGCATTTGTGCATCTGTGTCAATTTCCCCGCCGAGTCTTAATTTTTCTAAATTACAACACAATAGTGCGTTTCATGGAAAAATTAGAAAATACAGACAAAACAAAAGAATTAAAAACTGTATTATTTCTACCATGGTCAACACCAAATGTATAGGTACTCTCAGTTTCTTTTCTTTGTGGGTAGGTGTGTGTATTTTTGCAAAATGAAACCCTGTTGTACATAATGTTTTGTAACCTATTTTTAAGATCGACAACATACCACAAACATCTCTCCAGGTTGACCCAAATTCATCTCCATCACGCTGTTTAAGTTAAGATTTTGTTCTCATGGGCAGTTCCAGAGACCCCTGGATGTGTGAGAAAAAGGGTTGGCGGAGAAGTGACTTCTCCCCAATGGCCAAAGTTTATTCTCAGGTGTGTAGACACCTGGGTCTCCCTGGAGGCAGGTAAGGTTTGGAAAACACTGAACTTGGGGTCAGATAGGCCAGGAGTCCAGCTGCAGCTCTGCCATTTACAAGCTGTAATTGGGAAAGGAAAGGACCCTGGGTGACTAACTTACCATTTCCAGGCCTCCATAAAGGAGTAATGGCAGAATGTAAGTAAAAGAGCTTTGTAAACTGGCAGCAGCTATTAACAAAGTTATGGATGAACAAAGCCTACTTTGTTGCTTCTGCAGGAGAAATTCCAATGTTTTGAGGATCATAAAACACCATGAACAAATGAGTCTGGCCTGTAGGAAGGAGGAGAGCTTGAGAGAGAAAAATCATATTTTAGTTTTGAGAAATGATTTGGACTTTGAAAACAGACTTCTTGGTAAGTAAAGAGGTGGGGAAGGAGAGAGGAAAAAGATGAATTTTTAGGAAGCCAGAAACAAGGGTTCCTAATAAACAGTAATAGGGATGATGACAATGATGGTGATGATAATGATTATGGTGATGATGATAATGATTGTGATGATGGTGGTGATAATGAAGGTGATGATGATGCTTATGGCGATGATGGTGATGATGACGATGACCATGATGGTGATGATTATGCTTAGGGTGATGATGGTGATGGTGATGATGATGGTGATGATGACCATGATGGTGATGCTTATGGTGATGATGATTATGGTGATGATGATGATGGTGATGATGATGGTGGTGATGATCATAATGATGGTGATGATGGTGATGGTGATGATGATGGTGGTGATGATGATAATGATGGTGATGATGATGATTGTGGTGATGATGATGGTGATGATGATGATGACCATGATGGTGATGTTTATGGTGATGATGATGGTGGCAGCTAACACAGAGCATGTACTCTGTGTCACTTTACAGAGACAAACTCAGCTAATCCCCTGAACATCCCTATGCGATAAGTATAATTATTGTCCCCATTTTACAAGTGAGGGCAACGAGGCACAGAAAGAAAGATGAACTAACTTAACCAGGTCACATAGCTGGTAAGCGAGAGATCCAGGATCTGAGCCCAAGGTCACAGGTTTCTGTAGACTCAACATACCTGGGACCAGACACGATGGGAAGGGCTGCAGAGCCAGCTCTAGATAGATGGACTTTGAAGACAAATGCTGTATCTATGAGTCATTGTCTATTTGGAGACAACTTGCAGTGAGTGAGTAGTTTCACTTACAGTCAAGGGGACCAGCTGGAAAGCATTTTAGTCTGTGACAACTTGGGAAGTGGAGGGGTGGGGAAGGAAGGGGGAGGAGCCTGTGTTCATTATTTGTCCAGAGCCCTTGGGAGGTGGCCAGTGGGAGGGAGTATCCGCTAGGATGCTGAGCCATGACATTCTTTTTTTTCCTGCTCCCTCCCCCCATGACATTCTTGATTGTCGGCCTCCGCCAGGAGGAACTGAGGTTGGTGAGAACTTCGCCTGGACTTTAAGATGGACTCTGGTTCTCCTGGGGGTCTGCCCGTGGCTGGTGTCTCTTGGTTCACCCGGAGGCACAGGCTTCCCTTTCCCCTCCTCTCCTGCCCACCCGCTCTCCCTCCCAAGCACGGCTTGGTGGGGGCAGCCATGGGATGGAGAGAGCGACCTCTCTGTGGGGTGCTTGGAGGACCCCGAGAGCTGTCCTGAAGCCCTGGAGAAGTTTGGAGGAAGTTCTGTGTTCCTTCCGTGGCATCGTCGACGTGGGGAGGAAAATACAGCAGCCATCGTCAGGGGGCTATTCGTCCGGTTCTGCTGCACTCGGAACCTGTCCGGAGGGGCTGACAAGTAAAGGACCCATTGGCTGATGGCGGGCAGGCTGGGCTGTCTGTCAGAGTCACGTGTGCGTACTTGGCAAAAATGGGTCCTGAAACCCTCCCAAGCCTCTGAGAAAGCTTAGTAGAGATGCTGGTCTCCTGTGGGTGGCTGGGCCTGAGGGGCTGCATTGCAGGGAAAGCCGCTGCAGGACAGAAGGTGCTGGAAGCGGGAGGGAGGCCTCAGCAGAGTAGCGGTGAGCAGTGCAATCGACGACGTGCTACGTGCTGTGCTGGATGCCTGGGACTGAGGTCCCCACCACACACTGCAGCCCATCCCTCCGAGGGCTGCAGGAGCCGGCAGGTAAATGATGAACTATCATCCCGAATGCCAAGTGTGAGCTGGGCACACGTGGAGAAAGTGGGATGGGCTCTGGGTGGAAGATTCTTCACAGCCGGGAACCCCTGTGCAGAGAGCTCTGCCCTGTCCACTGATGATCCCTTTTCAGGAAACGGGCCCTTCCCTGGATGCTTGATAATCCATTTAAAAAACCAATAGTGTATCACAGACACCTTTTCATGTTGATCCAAATTCATCCGCATCCCCATTTTTTGGTTAAGACTCTGTTTCAATGCACAGTTCTGGGGATCCCTAAACGTGTGAGATGGGAAGGGTTCACTGGGAAATTACTTCTCCTCTCTGCATGTGGGCGCGTGCGGGCAGGCGTGCATACACACACACACTTCATGTGCACACTCACACACACATACTTCTAAACCTTATTTACTTTATGGCTCAATGCATTTTGTTTAAAGAAATTTAGTTTAGAAAATTTCAAATATACACAAGGTTAGAGAGAAGAGCATGGTGAGTCCCCGTGTACTCATCTCCCAGCATCTGCAGTTATCAAAATTTTGCCAATGTTGTTTCCTCCATCTCCCCAGTGCATTATAAAAATAGTCACGATTCCCTGCATTCCATCAATGCTTCAGAATGCATCACCTCATGCCATCCTTATGACAGTCCTACTGAGTTAAGCAGAGTGGTTATTACTATCTTCATTTAAAAAAAAATATTTGTTTATTTTTGGCTGTGTTGGGTCTTTGTTGCTGCGCGCGGGCTTCTCATTGTCGTGGCTTCTCTTGTTGCGGAGCATGGGCTCCAGGCGCACAGACTTCAGTAGTTGTGGCACGTGGGCTCAGTAGTCGTAGCTTGAGGGCTCTAGAGCTCAGGCTCAGTAGTTGTGGCGCACGGGCTTAGTTGCTCCGTGGCATGTGGGATCTTCCTGGGCCAGGGCTCGAAACTGTGTCCCCTGCATCGGCAGGCAGATTCTTAACCACTGCGCCACCAGGGAAGCCCCTATCTTCATTTTATAAAGAGAAAACCAAAGCTCAGAGAGGTTAAGGAACTTTTCCAAGGTCACACAGCTAGACAGCCCAGGACTTCTGATGCCTAATCAGGTTCCCTCTCATTGGATTATTCCAACTGCATTTTAGGATGCAGGCAGGGCAAGCAGGGGCGTAGCTTAGCTGGTGGAAGGTCTCTGAGACTCCCAGCCTACAGGGTTGCCCAGTCTAAGGCCTTCCTTTTAACCCCTTTGCTAGACCTGCCCCACTGCTTGGAGCAGCTAGAGCAGGGGAGGGCAAATTAAGCTCTCCCAGGTTTTTCACCGGTGGCTTCCTTGGATCGTGGCTGCAGGATGTTTATAATACTCGGAATCAATTTGAGGCGCAGAGATTTTCAATCAGGGAGGCAGGTTGCGCTGATAGGGTCAAAAGGCCTGTCGCCAGCGAGGATCACAGCATCTGACATATTAATTTGAGCTGTCAGAACCAATACGTGTAACGGAGGCGTGGAGACACAGGCCCTGTTTCGGAGAAAGAGTGGGAAAGGAACAAACAGGGGAGAAAGTACGACCCTGTGACAGACTAACGTTTCACAGACTCCTGTAGACCCAGTCCCGCCGCGGGTAGCCAGCGGGCCGCCCATTCCTGGGGAGGCATACGTGGACGGGAGGACGGGACTTCTCCGCGGGATGCTGGCCACATCACAGCGGCCAGTTGGCCCTGTAGTTAAATTCTCCCTGGCTTTTCCCCGACGCCCACTCGTTGTCTCTTTCCTTGCCTCCACATCAGTTGAGCTCCAAAGCTCTGAGCCTCAGTGGGAAGTACATTTGTTACTGAGAACCCTTTGACACCTGCAGCTGGAGTCGGCTCCGGGCAAAAAATCACCGTGAGCCCTGCTTCTCCCGAGACTCTCACTCAGCCTGCCTCACGACTGGTACCCTGCCTCTCTCTCCTGCACTCCCTGTTCCCGTTCTCCTTGTTGTCCCTCTCCATCTCATTCTCCCCACCCCCAGTTCCTCTGGGCAACCCTGCCATCCGCTCAAGACCCCATACCTTTCCCGAGACCTGGGAGCTGGTGCTCTCAAATGAACCCTCGTGAACACACAACAGCGCAGGTCTGCACGGGTCCCGGGCGTGCAGGGTACACACTGTGTTCCCAGGGACCCCATCTTATTGGGTTGCACATGTAAACACGGTGGACCCAGAAAAGCCCAGTAGTCTCCATGCTTCTTATACCAAATGATCAGGAAAGAATGGGAGCATATAATGTCATGGCCAAGACATCGTAAACTCCATTCCTGGAAGCCCCTGGGCCACGACTGGGGGGGTGGTCTATGTCAAGCAAAGGAAGAGTGATTCCCCATCCAGTGGGAGCAATGAACACAGGCAGACCTCATTTTACCGCACTTTATTGTGTTTCGCAGTTACTGTGTTTTTTACAAACTGGAGGTTTGCAGTAACCCTGTATCGAGCGAGCCTATCAGTGCCACTTTTCCAATGGCATGGGCTCATGTCGTGTCTCGATGTCACATTTTGGTAATTCTCACAATATTTCAAACTTTATTATTATAGTTGTCATGGGGATCTGTGATCAGTGATCTTCGATGTTACTACTGTGACTCACTGAAGGCTCAGAGGATAGGTGGCATTTTTTAGCAATAAAGTAATTTTTAATTAAGGTATGTGCCTTTTCCCCACCAAAACCATGCATTTACATTTATTCTTGTAACTCGACATATGTTTCAAGCCATGAGTTCCCATGGTTATCTCCAGTTCCAATGCAACAACACAGGATTTATCCCAGCTTTTCCCCTTTTGATATTTCGACCTCCTCCTCTGATGAGAAAGCCCCACTGTCTCTATCTTCCTGTACAGACAGTGTTCTCCTTCTTGTGCATTGTTTTTTTAGACAGAATGCTATTGCACCTTAATAGACTACAGTATAGTGTAAACATAACTTTTATGTGCACTGGGGAGCTAAAAAATTCGGGTGACTCGCTTTATTTGATACTCGCTTAATGGTGAGGGTCTGGAACCGAACCCATGATGTCTCTGAGCTCTGCCTGCACTTATGACGTTAGGCACCGCGGAGAGGTGAGCCTGAGAGGTGGACAGCAGCCCTATGTTAACACACAAGCGAATCCCACACGTCTGTCTGAGATTCCAAAGCTCACGGCCTCCCGGGCATCTCCTCATAGCTGGGCCTCCAGTGATGGAAGACGTCAGGTCTTTTCCTAGGCAGCGGTGCTGAAGGGGCTCCCTCGGGGACACAGGAGTTGACCCTCCAGCTCCCTTCCCAGACCGGATCACTTCTTCCCCCAACACACCCTCTGCCCCATCCTAAAACCCGTGTAGCACCCGGTGTTAAATATCCAGGAGCTTTTTCTTCTCAAAACATTTTGTGCAAAGGGAACAGCTCTTTGAAGAAACTAGCTCCTGAAAAACAATCTGTGAGTTGTGTGGAGGAACACAGATGTCCTTGCTCCGAGGGGAGACCCCAATCTTGAAGAGAAAGTAAATGAGGGACAATGGTTATCAAAAAGATGGGTGAGATTTATAGGAAGAGCTGCATTTCTTCTCCTGATCTGTCTTTCCCTCCACCTGTAATGTACAAGTCAAACCAATAAATGGTAGGGGGAGAGAGAGAGAGAGAAAGTACACTTGTAAGAATCCTCTCTAGGGCGATAGCTAAAGGATACGGAGTTTCTTCTCGAGATGATGAAAATGTTCTAAAATTGACTGTGTAATGGTGGCGCATATCTGAATATATTAAAAACCATTGAATTTTATACTTTAAACGGGTGACTGTATGGTATGTGAATTACATCTCAATAAAGCTGTTAAAAAGAAAAAACAAAGGACACGCTTCCTACTGGGGCCTGGCCTTGGACGTTAACTTGGAAGGGCACGGGTGTTCAATCCCCACCAGCGTGGGTCCCAGGAGTGGGGTCACCCACAGAGTCCAGGAGGCAGTGGAAAGGCTGGAAAAGGGCCTCCGTCTCTAAACCCAGCCACGTCACAGGTCCAGGTAGAGACTTGTGGCAATCGGTTTGTAGGATGTCACTGCTGGTAGGAATGTTAGAGGCCATGAGGTCCAATTCCCGTTTCTCAGATGCAGAAACCGAGGCCCAGGAAGGGGAGGGACTTGTCCACAGAACACAGCTCATTAGAGTCAAATCTGGGACCTGAGCCTCGTCTTCTGATGCTTATTCTAACGTCTTTCCTTTTTCCTTCCACAAAGAACGACTGAACTATGTGCTGGGATCTATGTGTTCACAGTCAGCCTTAGAGAGTATAGAGGGGGCTGGCGGTGTGGGGTAAACAGGCCACTACACCACAGTCTGAGGCACTCTGATGGGGGAAGTAGAGGAGGCTATAGGTAGATCTAGAGAGGGACGACAACTGTGTGTGCGTGCGCGTTGCTCAGGGATGGTTTCCTAAAGAAGTTACTTTCCATCTGAGATCGAACTGATGAGTAGGAATCAGGTACAGCTTGGGGACGGGGGGAAGAGGGGGAGTGGGGGTGAGCTGGGGCATCTATGTTATTCAGGAGACATTCAGTCTGATACGGAAGACTGACTGGGGAGTGAGCAGAGAATGTGGAGAATGAGACTGAAGAGGTTCTAGATTCTCTGGGACCTTCTATAACTACCTATGGTGTTTGGGCTTTACCTCGAGGTTAACAAGAGCCCTTGATGAGTTCGCTGCACATTGCTCTGGCGTCCACATCGTGCTAAGGGAGCTCTCCTCTGGTCCAACACCCCCCACCGCCAACCCCAGGCTCTTAGGTCAGCTGCATAACAACCCTCTTTTACTGAGCACGTACTGCATGGCTGGCTCGGGACTCAAGTGGGTATTTAATGCTGAGGAACTCATTTAATCTCCATAACAACCCAATAAATTATTTACCAAAATGATTCACATTTTACAGATGCTAGTAGCTGACACTTATTTAGATTAACTATGTGCCGGGCATGTTCTAAGGTCTTTACATATATCAACTAACTTATTCCTCATGTAAACCCCGTATGGTAGGTACCAGGATTACCTGCATACGATAAACTAGGAGGCTGGAGCACGAGGAAGATAAATAACTTGCTCGACTAGCCGCTCACAGAGAGTCAGCCCCTGCTTGTCTCCGTTTCTCTAGACCCCCCAACAGAAGAAAACTAAAAAAAAAAAGATGTAAAATTTAGAGAAGAATAAAGCATTTCCCCCTTATTGTTAAATTCCTGGCCCTCCTTCAAACAAACAAAGAAACAAACAACCCTCCCAAACTCAAGGTGGGAATCTTCTTGTCCAGGAAAGAGGGAAGGGGTGATAGGCAAAGGGCTAGGACATCACATAGAAAGGGCAGACCACACATCTTGTGGGAGGGGGTACAGGCAGAATTCCAAAACCACCCTATGGCCTTCACCCCCTGGGGTTACCCCCATGACTATGTTATGGGATGTGGCAAAAGGCGTTTTACAGGTGTAATTAGGTTACTAATCAGATGACCTTAGAATTGGTAGATTATCCAGGGGGACCTAACCCAAACATGTCAGCCCTTTAAGAGCAGAGAATTTTCTCCAGAATAGGTAGAAAAGGGCATCAAAGAGACTGAAGTGTGAGAGGGCTCTGATGCCAGGGAAGCTCTCTGTTGGTGATTTTTACATTTTATCATTCCTTCTGCACCTATTCATTGGAATCCTTCTGAGAAGGATTCTTTTCCTCATCAACTATGTGGTTGGCCTGATAAAGAGTTCATACAGGAAAGGCAGTGTAAACGTTTGATTTTTTTTCCCCCTTATTTAATCAATTTTCAAAAAAGTTTTTAAAATGCCATTATGCCAATCAAAGGGCTGAAGTCCAGAGAAGGGATAGGTTGCAGAGTGCTAGAGCCCAGATTTGAATTGAAGTTTTCCCAGGGTCCAACTTGTGGGCTTAACCACTGCACCTCACTGCCTCCCAGAAAGGAGGAAAATGGTCATGAGATAATGTCAAATTAAGCAGGCAGAATATGAATCTAGTGAGATATTTATAGATGCATAGAAAATGTGGAGGGAAATACACCAGAATTTTTACACTGGTTATCCCTGAAAAGTTGAAAAACAAAAAGCACCCAGAACACTTGGGTTCCTCTGTTTCTGGTCCTTTCTCAAAGGCTGCTGAGAACCTATAGAGGGTATTAAGTTCTTTTTGTGCAATGAGCAGGGCACTTTTCTTGTTTATAAAGGTCCCTGTCATTGTCCTTGAATGCTGGCGAGTGTCCCACGGGAGAGCTTGGCAGTGTCTTTCTCTAAGGAGAGAGGGGCTGTATCACTTCAAGGATTCCTAGGCACTTTCTGTGGCTACCGTTGGTGTGGTTTAGTGGGGAAGAGGCTGACCTGGAGTCAGATCATTTAGGCTCACGCTTTGGCTTAGCCACTTCCTAGCTCTGTGACCTTGGGCAAGTTAACCTCTATGTTCCTCAGTTTACTCAACTCTGAAGTGGAGAGGGTCACAGTGCGGACCTCCTAGAGTTTGGGAGGGTTACATGAGTTAATGCAAGTAAGATGCAGGCCTTAAAAAGTACTCAAGGAGCGCTAGTTATTCTTATGCAGGAGAGCCTGGAAGAATCATTGGCTCCAGATAGTTTTGCTGTTACGAGAATGGAAGGGAGGACCGCTTCCCCAGGTGCCAGAAGGATTGCAGCGAAGCCCAGGCTCTGCTTCTGTGACACACATTTTCCCTATCCAATTTACCTTGGCACAAAAGGATAATTCATTGGTATGTCCACATCCTGGTCCTTGACATACATCTTCCCTGCTCGTGCATGTGGTGACAGCTCCCCAGGTCCCCTGGACTTTCTTCTCTGAGTTTCCCATTAATGTTGTCTACACGAAGGAAGACCTGGTGTTTGCCTTTCCCCAAAGCCATCCTTCTTTGGAGAACAGAGGGTAGGGTGAAAGGTGGGGGGCCTGAAGAGGAGGGAGGTGGGAGAAAGACCATCCCAAGACGTCAATGTGACCTTGAGATCCAGCAGCGTGGCTTAGAAATACACAGGCCAGCTACCTCCCAGCAAGGCTTGCCGGCGCCAGCCCTGCCCTTCCTGGCAGCCAGGAGAAGGCACGTCTGGAATGAAACTGGTCCTGCCCTGGGGAAGGGGTGAATGGTTACTTGTGAAGCTAGTTCTTGGGTTTGTTTTTCTCCTCAAGTACCTCAATTTCTTCCTCTTCACCAGACAAGTGCATGCAGCTTGGCGATTTCCAACCATTCCCAGCCCTAATAATTGACCCGATGGGCTTCTGTAAGTGATTGGGGTCCTGCCGAGGCCTGGATTCTCAGTTGGGATCCCCAGGAGTGAGGACAATCATTCTATTCCTTTCCCAAGTGTTTGGACTTTGGGTCAGAAGCCGCCATGGAAAGGGGAAAAAGAGAAAACACTTCTCGATGAAATGTTCTTCCTTTTGGACACGACTCCAGGCGTGTTAGGAATGGAAGTGACGTTTTCTCATTCATTCATCTCATTCACTTATTTATTCATTCATTAGAGAAATATGTATTGGTTCTTTCAGAGAGTGCTTTTCAGACTTTTGCTTTTAGCAGCAGACCCCTATTTAATAAAATCTTCATGAAACCCAATATATGAGAGACTGAACTGAAGTTCAGAGAGATTCAGGGACTTGCCCAAGGCATCCACACTCTTTAATGGTGGTGCTGGGTGGCATCCAGATATGCTCATTTCTAACCCTTCAGTCAGATATGCCCTTGTTATTTGGAGCATTTATAGACAAGTACAGGCAGTCCTAAACTTACAAGTGAGTTCTGTTCCAAAAGTTCATCAGGAAGTCCGCTACCTGGACTTGGAATATATTTCCCTATAGAAACAGAGGTACGGATGGTGATGAGGTGCCCAGACCGGCCCACAAAAGCAAGTTTAATCCACAATGTGTTGGAATTCTAGAACTAACAGTTCTTCTTTAGCTTTGTGCTTCTAAGAGCCCTGAAGAACTTGTGTACTTGGACAGTAAGACATCCTTTGTGGGGAACATGGCTGTGAGTTCCCACCCATGTGGACACAGTAAGGGACTAGGCAGTGAGCAAAAATGGCCTTTGCATGTTTTGAAAGATGCCACCGTTTTCTTTGGTCCCAATAGAATGTCAAACTCCCAAAGGAAGGGATTTTTGCTTATTTTGTTTCCTACCGTATTCCCAACATATAAGTGCCCATAAGAAGTGCTTGATAAATGCTTGTTGAATGAATAAATGCACTAAAGTTTCATAGATTTCTTGAACACACATCTCCAGGAGGCTTGATTATTTGTTTCCAAGAAACAAATATATTCTAAATATATTATATTTAGAAACAGCAAAGTAAAGGCTGATATAGACAGATCACACCAACAGCAGGGAGAGGTGACCAGCATTCAGGCAGGAGAAAAAAAAAAAACGTAAAAAGCTGATACAGGATCTCCAAAAGCACAACAGCCTGGGATCATTCAGGTCAGGAACCTTGGGAGTCATTACTGTAAAGTACACATTAATTAATGCTTATAATTTATCACCCTTGTTTAAGGATGGAGGAAAGGTTGTGTGGAAATTGTTGAAATCATAATAAAAAGTTATGTTTCTTAAAGAAACAAACTCTTCTTTTATCTGGAAAAACATTCTAGGATTCC
The DNA here is from genome assembly GCF_951394435.1 of Stenella coeruleoalba. Classification (NCBI taxonomy): domain Eukaryota; kingdom Metazoa; phylum Chordata; class Mammalia; order Artiodactyla; family Delphinidae; genus Stenella; species Stenella coeruleoalba. Next base: position 7,395,000 of record NC_137167.1, read on the forward strand.
TCAAGTTCCAAGTGCCTAAGTGTTCTAGTCTGTAATATGAGAGAAACGTTGAATGTTACACTTTACAGTAGGGACTATTTGGGGCTTTGGTGGAGTGCTCAGCCTTTTTGGACTGCAAATATAATTGGGTAACAAATGAGAAACTTTGCTTTTAAAGCAAAAACGAAACTGAAAGAGGCATCTTAGCTGCTGCAGACAGCAGTTAATCGCAGGTGGCCCAGGGTGGCCTTCCAGGAGCCCAGGCAGGAGTAGCATTTCTGCAGAGTGTGCATCCTTGGGGGAATTTTGCTTGAAGACAGAGCGTGGGCTTCAGACTAAGACAGAACTTCACTCAGTGTAGGCGCTTCCACTTACTAGCTGTGTTACCTTGGACAACTCATTAACCACTCTGAGCCTTGGTTTTTTTTCTTCCTCCAGAAGGTAATGTCTTCCTTATAGAGTTGTGAGGTTTAACTGAAATAGCGTATTTAAAGGGCCAGGTATGGTGCTGTTACATGAAAGATACTCAACAAATGCAACTTCTTCTCTTACTATTTCCAGGAGATACCCTCCTCTACTTTCTATGATTGAATTTGAGTGAAGGGTGGTGTGTGTGTGTGTGTGTGTGTGTGTGTGTGTGTGTGTGTGTGTGTGTGTGTCTGCAAGTGGCTTGCTCACTCAACAAGTCTTCCCTCCAGCAGTTCTCCTCCTTTCTTGCCCTGCTCCATGTCTGGATGGGCTGTTGGGCCAATGACCATAGTCTAAGAACACTTTGCAAAGTTTTGGTAAATATTTGGCCCCTCTAGTTTAGGCAATGATTTGAGTTTGAGAACCAGTGACAGAGCATCATTTCCATGAACAGCTGTGCTTGCAATGGAAAGATGAAAACAAAACACACCCTTCCATCCCCCCACCTCCTTTCCTAAGACCACCATATCCATGAGGGCAATGGCCTGCATGAGTCAAGATAGTCTGAACACACCTCTCCTTCCTCAAGCGTCAAACCCTGTTGCTTGGGAGTAGAGACCAAGAGTTTTATACAAAGGGTTCATAAACTTTCCTAATTTTGGGAGCGTGGGGTTGTAGTTAAATGTGAGCTGCCCCGATCCCCCCTGGGGACAAAGGCACTGATTTCTCCAGCTGCGGGAAGTGTTGCTGCTCATGTCACTTTGCTTGTCTCTCTCTGGGCATTGCCCCCAACTGAAGGGAGCTCCCTCACCTGAGCTGTGTCCCCTCTCCAGGGGCAGCCCATGTCCAAGGACTGGGCAATGTGGTATGGAAAGATCTGGTCCTCTTGTCTCAATGTGGGACATCTCTGAAGGCCTGCCCAGCCACAGAGCTCTCCATGGGATTGGCTAAGGTCTCTGCTACAGCTGCATTGCCACTGAACTTCAGCTTCTGCCCCATCCTGCTTCCTTCACACACTCTCAAGGACACTTCCCAATAAATCACCTGCAGGCAGATCTTGATCTCAAGGCCTGTTTCTGGGGGAGAGGGACCTACAGCACTTGGTGTAAGAAGAGGTGCAAGGAAGCATGTGTTAAAATGGGGCCTGGTGGACTTCAGACTATACTACAAAGCTACAGTAATCAAGACAGTATGGTACCGGCACAAAAACAGAAATTAGATGAATGGAACAGGATAGAAAGCCCAGAGATAAACCCATGCACATATGGTCACCTTATTTTTTTTTTTTTTATTTTTTTAATTTTTTTATTAACATCTTTATTGGGGTATAATTACTTTACAATGGTGTGTTAGTTTCTGCTTTATAACAAAGTGAATCAGTTATACATATACATAAGTTCCCATATCTCTTCCCTCTTGCGTCTCCCTCCCTCCCACCCTCCCTATCCCGGTCACCTTATTTTTGATAAAGGAGGCAAGAATATACAATGGAGAAAAGACAGCTTCTTCAATAAGTGGTGTTGGGAAAACTGGACAGCTACGTGCAAAATAATGAAATTAGAACACTCCCTAACACCATACACAAAAATAAACTCAAAATGGATTAAAGACCTAAACATAAGGCCAGTCTTAGAGGAAAGCATAGGCAGAACCCTCTATGACATAAATCACAGCAAGATCCTTTTTGACCCACCTCCTAGAGAAATGGAAGTAAAAACAAAAATAAACAAATGGGACCTAATGAAACTTAAAGTCTTCTGCACAGTAAAGGAAACCATAAACAAGACAAAAAGACAACTCTCAGAATGGGAGAAAATATTTGCAAATGAAGAGACTGACAAAGGATTAATCTCCAAAATTTACAAGCAGCTCATGCAGCTCAATATCAATAAAACAAACAACCCAACCCTAAAATGAGCAGAAGAGTTAAATAGACATTTCTCCAAAGAAGATATACAGACTGCCAACAAACACATGAAAGGATGCTCAACATCACTAATCATTAGAGAAATGCAAATCAAAACTACAATGAGGTATCACCTCACACCAGTCAGAATGGCCATCATCAAAAAATCTACAAACGATAAATGCTGGAGAGGGTGTGGAGAAAAGGGAACACTCTTGCACTGTTGGTGGGAATGTGAATTGGTTCAGCCACTATGGAGAACAGTATGGAGGTTGCTTAAAAAACTAAAAATAGAACTACCATATGACCCAGCAATCCCACTACTGGGCATATGCCCTGAGAAAACCATAATTCAAAAAGAGTCATGTACCACAATGTTCATTGCAGCTCTATTTACAATAGCCAGGACATGAAGGCAACCTAAGTGTCCATCGACAGATAAATGGATAAAGAAGATGTGGCACATATATACAATGGAATATTACTCAGCTATAAAAAGAAACGAAATTGAGTTATTTGTAGTGAGGTGGATGGACCTAGAGTCTGTCATACAGAGTGAAGTATGTCAGAAAGAGAAAAACAAATATCGTATACGAACACATGTATATGGAATCTAAAAAAAAAAAAAAAAACAGGTTCTGAAGAACCCTAGGGGCAGGACAGGAATAAAGATGCAGACATAGAGAATGGACTTGAGGACACGGGAAGGGGGAAGGGTAAGCTGGGACAAAGTGAGAGAGTGGCATGGACATATATACACTACCAGATGCAAAATAGATAGCTAGTGGGAAGCAGCTGCATAGCACAGGGAGATCAGCTTGGTGCTTTGTGACCACCTAGAGGGGTGGGATAGGGAGGGTGGGAGGGAGACGCAAGAGGGAGGAGATATGGGGATATATATATAACTGATTCACTTTGTTATACAGCAGAAATTAACACACCATTGTAAAGCAATTATACTCCAATAAAGATGTTAAAAAAAAAATGGGGCCTGGGAGCTGGAGCACCCACCAGCCAACTGGCTATGAGGCCCTGTGTCTGGTGGTAGGTGATGTTTTCATGGAACCTGGCCTGCGGTGGCAGCTCCATTGTCAAACCTTCACTGGCAGGCAGATGAGATTGGACACGGATGGAAGGAAATGTCCTGGCAGGCATAATGCCTCACGTGTTTGAGAGGTTGGGGGCAGCAGTGACTATACGGACTGAGGGAACATAGCTGTTCCTGGGGGCTATTGATGCATTGGGGAGAGACAATGAAGGTTGGGGATAATTAATCACCAAGTTCACACCAAGGACCTCCATATAAAGAGAATCTTATCGCCTGAAGCTAGAGGGGGGATAGTGGGGATTAGGCCTAGAACTAAAGACAGCAGAGCTCCAGAGCAAGGCTCGATCCTCTACCCCAGCCAGGCTGCCCTGCCAAAATCAGGGTCCTGAGACTTGCGACGGAGACACCTGGGTTGGTACAGTAAGACATTGAATCCCCAGATTCCTCCGACCCCTCTGGGTCAGCAGAAGCAGCCCACTCCTTCCTGTTAAAGCCTAACTGCCCCCCTTCTCCCTCCGTGGCTTGAAGACAGTGGAGGGGGCTCTGCCTTTCAAGACCCCAGGTGTCCCCTCAGGACTCAGCCATTCCTCCCTTCCTGCCACCAGCTTAATAACCGGGGATAAGTCATGACATAATCTGGTCAGAAAAAGCCTGGGCCTGCTAAGGGAAGAAAGGGCCTGCACCCCAAAGGGGGTGCAGATGTATCCAGCAGGTGCCTCCCAGACCTGGGAGAGCGTGTGTGAAGCTGCTTTCTCAAGGTGTGGGATTCAGTGGCAAAACATAAGGGAATCGACCGGACGCGCAGGCTCAGCGGCCATGGCTCACGGGCCCAGCTGCTCCGCAGCATGTGGGATCCTCCCGGACCAGGGCACGAACCCGTGTCCCCTGCATCGGCAGGCGGACTCTCAACCACCGCGCCACCAGGGAAGCCCAAACAGGGTTTTATATTATATTTGCTTGTTTTTATTTGTCTGCTAGGGGAGCACTCTCCTCTTATTGAGGATTGAACCACACGACGAGAACCCTGGAAGTTAGTGCTAGCACGTGCCGCTAGGGAGACTCTTGGAAACATGGAGAAAGTGCAGGCCCGGACTTAGTGAAGTAGAAATTCCAGAACTGTCGTGGTGGACAGTGGAAGAATGGGTGGATAGGCTTAAAGAAGTGGCCACGTTAGAGTTGATTTAGTAAGGCTGGAAAACTCACACTGACTATTTTCTAAGGGAGCTGAAGGACTCCCCCAACCCAACCCCCATTTCTTTCAATTTTTATCAAAATATAGTTGATTTACAATATTGCGTTAGTTTCGGATGTACAGCAAAGTGATTCAGTTATACATATATGCATATTCTTTTTCAGATTCTTTTCCCTTACATGTTATTACAAGGTATTGAGTAGAGTTCCCTGTGCTATACAGTAGGTCCTTGTTGATTATCTATTTTATATACAGTAGTGTGTACATGTTAATTCCAAACTGCTAATTTATCCCTCTCCCCCCCAACCTTTTCCGCTTTGGTAACCATAAGTCTTTTTTCTATGTCTGTGAGTCAACTTCTGTTTTATAAATAAGTTATTTGTATCATCTTTTTAGATTCCACATATAAGCAATATCATGTGATATTTATCTTTCTCTGTCTGACTTACTTTACTTAGTATGAAAATCTCTAAGTCCATTCATGTTGCTGCAACTGGCATGATTTCATTCTTTTTCATGGCTGAGTAGTATTCCATTATATGTATATGTACCACATCTTCTTTATCCATTCATCTGTCAATGGACACTTAGCCAACCCCCATTTATGAAAGTAATGAAGACTATTTCCTTCACCAGTGTTGTTGAGAAACTCAGTGGTGGCTGTCCTCTGTAGGCTAGGGCTGACCATCGGAGAGTCTGTGACAGAAATTCACTCCTTTATAGCAATGGGGATGATAGGGTCGCCAAATAAGAGGGGCCAGCTGGTGTTACGGTCGTCAGAAGCAAGGTAGGCACAGTTATCGGGGGAGCAGGGACAGAGTGGTGGTTGGGGGGCCTGACCTGCAGAGAACCATGAACCTAGTTAATAGAATATCACCCCTTGGGGCAAGCAGATGGGCAGCTAACATGGGAATCACTCACGCTATACAACCAAGAGAAATTGATGCTCAGGAAGCTGAGGGTGGCTACCCCCAGTAAACGGGTGTGATTCCTTGCCTAGTTTCTGGACCTGAGCCAGTGTTTAGACCTGGGACCTATCAACTAAGGGAGAGATCAGGTCTCCAGAGGAGAGGACCCTGTAATGCCACAGCCAATATATAATGATTTCTTTAGTCCTTCCCCAAATGTACAAGTGGCCATTTACTTGGGTAACCATTCCCTGGGGAAGAGGGAAGATGCAGACTTATCAAGGACTTTTGGACACAGGATCTGTGTTGACTCCCAGGAAACTGAAGCTTCAGTATGGTCGCTCTGGCTAAGTCTGACTCACAGTGGGTCCATTGGGTCCTCTGATCCACCCAGTGGTCACTTCCCTGATCCCTGAATGTATAACTGGAATAGACTTCGTAGTTGGCAGGACCACATTGGCTCCTTAGCATGTGAGGTAAGAGATATTGGAATAGGAGTGGCTTCTGAATCTTCCCCCACCTCCTGGCCAAAATAGTAAATAAAAACCAATATGGCATCCTGACAGGAGGAAATGTCATAAATCAGTGCCGTTCTTAAAGAACTAAAGGATGCCCAGATGACGGCCCAGATCATATTCTCATTTAACCCACTAATTTAGACTCTACAAAAACCAGATGATCTTGGGGGATGACAGTGAACTAGCACAAACTCAGCCAGGCGGGAGCCCTGATTGCAATTGTTTTGTCAGTTGTAGTATCTGTGCTAGACGGATTGGTGTGGCCTCAGGTACAGGCCACTGATGTGGCGAATGCATTTTTTCCATACCTATCAGAGAGATCAAAGCACTTCACATTCATAGGAGATGGACAACAGTATATCTTTATGTCTTGGCCTAGGGCTACATTCACTCTTCTGCCCTCTGTCATAACAAAGCCTGAAGGGACCTAGGCCTTCTAGACATTCCACAGAATGACATAGTGGTACACTCTATTCATGCCATTTTGGTCATCTTCCTGGGGATTAACAAGCAACAGCAAGTATGTGGAGGCATTGGTAAGACACACGTACTACAGACGGTGGGAAATGAATCAGTTAGCTTTGTACACAGTGCTCTGCCTCAGACTGTTTCCTGGGGAACCTGCCTTATGGTAAGGATGTCTAAATACTGAGTCTCCACCTGGAAGCGGGCTACCTGTATCAGGCTGGACTAAGCAGCCGCACAGGGAGATCAGCTCGGGGCTCTGTGACCGCCTGGAGGGGTGGGATGGGGAGGGTGGGAGGGAGGGAGACGCAAGAGGGAGGAGATATGGGAACATATGTATATGTATAACTGATTCACTTTGTTATAAAGCAGAAACTAACACACCATTGTAAAGCAATGATACTCCAATAAAGATGTAAAACAAAACAAAACAAAACAAACGATGCCAACACCTTGATGGCTTAACACAAAAACAGTGCTTTCATCACTAATGAGAAACCCGATGAGGCTGTTCCTGGTTGGTTGGTTGGTTGGTTGGTTCCTCGGAGCCCTTGAGGATGGTTGGCACCATTGTCACCACCTGGCAGCCACGGTCTCTGTGGACAGGTCTCCATCCAGGGAGCGCACGGGAGACTTAACCACCTGGGCCTGAACCTGACACAGCCCTTTGGCTCACGTTTATTGGTGAGGAGAGTCCCACGAACTGATGCAGTTGCACAGAGTGGGGAGTGAGCATGGAGTTGAAAATTGTAGACGGGGCAGCAGATCCCCAGAAACAACGCCATGCTGTGTCAAGGGGGGCATGAGCCTTGGGGGTCAGTAGTCATCTCTGCCACACCAACCTAAGCAAAGCTGGGAGATAAGTGAGGTTAGTCTTTTTTTAAAAAAAATTTATTTAATTTTGGCTGCATTGTGTCTTCATTGCCGCATGCAGGCTCTCTCTAGTTGTGGCGAGCAGGGGCTACTCTCTTCGATGTGGTGCGTGGGCTTCTCACTGTGGTGGCTTCTCTAGTTGCGGAGCACAGTCTTCTCATTGCAGTGGCTTCTCTTGTTGTGGAGCATGGGCTCTAGGCATGTGGGCTTCATCAGTTGTGGCACACGGGCTCAGTAGTTGTGGTTTGCAGGCTCTAGAGCGCAGACTCAGTAGCTGTGGTGCATGGGCTTATTTGCTCCGTGGTATGTGGGATCTTGCCGGGCCAGGGCTCGAACCCGTGTCCCCTCATTTGCAGGCGGATTCTTAACTACTGCGCCACCAGGGAAGCCCCCAAGTGAGGTTAGTCTTGACTCCATTTAACGCACTCCTCCGCAGACTCCCAGTTTTGTGACTCTTTCCCCTTCCCGGCTCTGACCTCTGATTATTCTTTGAAGAATTGCTCTCAGAGCACCGTTAAGTGACTAAGTTCCTAGCTGACAACCAGACCATCGGCTCAATACCCATCCCTTCCTAGACCTTGAAATTCTCTCCCATCTTCAGCAGGCCCTTCCAGAGCTCTCTGCCTTTGCCGGTGCAGGGACCCCTCCGGAGCACCGTTATCTTCCGGCCGGGAAAGGATGACTTTTCTCGTTCTTCACGATCCAGCTCAGAAATAACATCCTCAGTGTTCCTGACTCCTTGAATATACTTGGATTACAGCATTTATCACACTGGAGCATAAAGAACTGGGTGCCCATGGGTCTTCTGAACGTGGTGTGTGTCCATGTCACGAGAACAGAAGCTGCATGGGGTCAGGATTCTCTCCTACTCTGTGTTCCCCGGAGCCTAGGGCAGCAGTTGGACCAGAGTAGACACTCGTTCAGCGTGTGTTGCATGAACAATCCTTTGTCCCTTTTCTGCCCTGGCACAGTGCCCAGCATGCAGCAGGCCCTCAGTTACCGAAGGATGTCATGTTTGCAAGGTCAGAGTGTTTGCAGTCTCATGTCATCCTTGCTGGTGGTGGGGTTTCAGGTACTGTCTTTGAGGGATGGTTCTGATTCTGGAAAATCCTAGTTCTGGCTGAAATTATTCTACCTAGACACACACAGACACACACACGCACCCCCCCCCCCCACAGACACACAGACACATGCACACGCAGCCCTTTATTCCCAGGTCCTCCCCCCAAGTCCTTTTTGAAGATGGAGGCCCAAGGAAACCAGTTCTTGTAAAACTACCTCTTGTAAAACCATTTCGTTATTTTTCTACCCTGTTGAGTCTGCGCCTCCACCCTGCCCACCCCGAGCCCCGGGCCCGTACCTCCAGGGCTGGTTCCTCATCAGACAGAATTGTTCCCACAAAGGCCCAGAACCGGAGACTTAAATTGGATTTGCCTGTGGCTTTGGGCTCCCCGCGTCCTCCCTCTTTTGTTTTTGATTTATCGTTTTAATCAGTTGTAGTCAATCATTCCCTCTCTGTCTTGCTTCACCATAAACACAACTCTTTGCCAAAAAAATTATAACTGTATTAAATGATTTTATGACAGTAAACTGCAGATTGTACAGTGTAAACACAGGTGTTTCTCATCCCCACACCCTCCAGCTCTGCCCGGACCGGCAGGGGTGCCGTGGAGGAAGGGTGCCTTTGGGGCCACGAGAAAGGAGCTGCCCCTGGGAGTCTGAGGATAGCAGGTCGTGTGGTTCAACCCTTCACTAAAGAGGTAAAGAGACAGATTTCTGGGAGGAGAAGCCATCGGGCTCAGGTCGCACAGATGCCTGACGGCAGAGCCAGGATGTGATTGAATTCATCAGATGTCTAAGATCCCTTCCAGGACGCTTCTGCTCTCTCCTCTCCTTCCCCAGGTCCATTTTAGGCACATTTCACTGTAGTACAAGTACTCGTGGAGGGAGGGAATGGGATAATGTGAATATTGTAATTTGTCCGAGGCTGTGTGTCTATATATATATATATATACACACACCTTGGGTCTTAATGTTTTTGTCCTACAGTTTGGGTAGATGTGGAACGCAAGACCGCCAGCAGGGAGGTCTTCCTGCCCCCTATCATGGCAGGGAAGTGACGCAGACTTCTGATACTCTTGGGATGGCTGTATCAGGCATTGTTCTGGGGACAGGAATGGGGACACAACAGACACAACAAAGGAGGCTTTTCCCGGGGTGAGGCTCTGGGGAAGCTGACCAGCTCAGCGCCCTGAGCAGTGAGGTGAGCTTTTTCCTGTGCTGGCCTGGTTGTTCTGGAAGGCTTGGGAAGTCTGAGATTCCAAAGCAACTCATCTGAGAGCCTGCAGGGCACGGGGTTGAGTTTCTTTTGGTTCCAGGTACAGAGGAAGAAAGAGTAAGAAGCACTTTGGGGGTAATTTCACCAGGGGAATTACCCCCTATAATTTCCATCCCTAACCATGAAAAAGGCATTTTTCAAACAGGTGATTTATTAGATGGAGGAGAGGATTCCAAAGATAGGGCTATTTGGGACGACCCGTTGGTGATGTTGTATCCCCGCTGGGATGTTTCATAGCCCAACCTTTCTGGCCCGTTGGGAATCAGCACATGTGTGTGCGCAAACACACGTGCAGTATGTGTATAACATGTATTCATATATGGTTTAGTCTGAACACTGGCTGTTTCCGCTCCTTCCTGTTTGTTTCTTGGTTCTGGCTCACCTGGGCCCCCGCAGGAAACACATCCAATATTTACCAAGCAGCTCCGAAGGTTACATTCGCTTCCCAAAGTTTTTATTCCTCCTTTGTTTGGGTAAGTTTCAGCTCACAAGAGAAGCTGTTTTTGCTGAGCCTGGCCTGCACAAGAGAGGCAGAAACACAGGCCCATCTGGTGAAGATTGGAACATAAATAGCCCCCTTTAAAAATAAATCTCCGCTTTTAACTCTGTAGATAAAAATATCTGAATGAAGGACAATTCTTAATCTCCACCTTCTCCCCTGCTTGACTCAAGCGTTTCTAAGTGGAGTTTTTTCCCCCTTCTCCTGTTACAGGTTCCATTTTGGCTTTGATTCTAGTGAGTTTACTGACAGATTACTTCATTTTAACTATATGGCTTTTCTGTCTAGTGGGAGGCATATTTCTAAGTATCATATTTATCAAAAGAGCTCTGCAAAACAAGGGCCAGAATTACTCTTTTGATGGTTCCCCCTCTAACTACAACCACAATAAATTTTGTAAGAAAGAATGCTCAACTGGGGACCTTTTATGTTAAAGCCGAGAAGCGGGGTTCAGACATTGTCACTTTCAAACCTCCATCAGGCGAGCTGTTTCTCCCCCCCTCCTCCCGCCCCCTCCCTGGGCAGAAATCTCACATCTGGTCTCACTTGCACGGCTGGTCCTGGGCTCCCAGGGGCTCCATATTTTTTCCCCTATAACTTTAAATCAGAGGAGCATTTCAGTAAATCACAGGGAACACTTATTTATTGGACATAGTTTTGGGTCTCTTAAAGCATGGAAAATAAATTTAATGGAGCATTCGGAGCATTTCTCCAATCTTTGAAGGATTACTTGGGGAATTTGTCATCTGTGCCAAGCCCAGCAGCTTGATCCAGAGAGATGGGGAGGAAATAATGGGAGAATCTTCTCCGAAGGCCTAGGTGGGTCCTAAGTCACCCCCAAGAAAGACGACTAAGAAGGGGCCCAGTCGCCAGCAAGGTGGATGGGCAACACTGCCGTTTAGTTAAAAAACTATCATTTCAGCTGGAGGGTGACTGTAATCTGAATTACATTTTGTTTTTGTCATCTACTCTTGCTGTGTAATTTATGGACGACCATGGCATGCTTCTTAATCTCAAACACCAAAGGAAGGAGGTGAAGATGGGGGCCAGGGGAAGGAACAAAGGAGGACTGTGAACTCAAAGAGGCAAGGGGGCAGCTCTGGGAGACTCAGGGGCAACCTCAAGGGGCGTGGAAGCGCAGGCCAGCGTGGGACCTGGCTGGAGAGGTGAGGGCCCCAGGCACTCATCTCTCAGACCCGGCAAGAGCCCTACCTAGTGGAGCGGCACATCCCTGGGGCGTGGTGTGTACGTTTCAGGGCTGTGGGGATCGGGTTTGGGAATGGCCCGACCTGGGCCGTTACAGCAAGTCCCTGACATATGAACCTTCAAGTTGCGAACTTTCAAAGATGCAAATGTGCAGTCGCGTGTCCAATCACGTGTTAGTTCACCTGTCCGGTGTACATTGTCACGTGAGTGCATCCTCTATAAATGTGTATTTCACTATACAGTGCTGTATAGAGTACAGTAGTACAGTACCTTTATTTCAAGCCCAGGAGGTCCGGAAGCAAGTAAAAGCAGTGGTATATAGCCTGTTGTGTTAGGTGGGTGCCTTGGCTAACTTTGCTGGACTTAACGAACGCGCTCTCGGAACTGAACCCGTTCGGTTGTAGGGGACTTACTGTAGTCACCATCAAAAGGCGAGGACTTGACTGTGGAGTCTGACTTTCCCAGGATGGATCAGAACTGATGAATGGGTGGAGGACGGTCTCCCCGGGAGAGGTTGTCACCGGGCTGGGTGGGCAAGTCTCACTCCTGCTGTCCTTGAGCGGGAAATGAGGGTAAATGGGGGTGATGCTTCTCCCCGGAGGGAAGACAGTCAGAGGAGCTGTTCTGGGGCTTTAGGAACACGGAGCCTTGAGTTCAGGGTAGTGGGGACGCTTCTTTAGGAGAGGAAGATGGAAGGTGGGGTGCTGAGGGAATCCCCAGGAGGACGTGCTCCTCTGCACACGGGGGCTACGGGAGGCACAAAGGACTTGTTCACGAGGGCAGCCAGGCTCTGTGTTTGGAGGCAGAGTGACAATGACATTGTTGTGTCATTATTAGTATTAGCTGCAACGGCAACCATGCCCACAAGCGTTTTGGGTCTTTGCCTTTTGCGTTGTCCTCATCTCAGTCTCCGTTAAGAAGGAAGAAGGCTGGCACTCTTCTTTTTAGGCTCAAATGGGTAAAGTGAGGCATAAAAAGGAACAAAGGTGGGTGGAGATGCTCAGGTCACAGGGGCGGCCCCTTTCCAACTTTCATGCCCTCAGGCTCCCCCCCCCCCCCCCCCGCCCCCACCGCTGTGGAGAGAATTCTGTTCCAGGTTTTCTTGGCGTTACTCTGACGTCTTGGGGAGAGAGCTTTTCTCTCTAATTTCCCATCCTCAGCTAGGAGCTCTTTCTGTCCCGAGATGGGCTTCCTCTTCGTTGCCTCTTTATTCTTTGCCTTTTTAACCTCGCGGACCAGCCCTGGCCTGGGACCTAGCAGATGGGGCTGGGGGCTGGGAACTTGCACGGAAGGGGTGGCTGCAGGAACGAGGAGGGGTGATGTCCCCACCCTCCCGGCAGGACAGGCTGAGGGGCAAGTGGACCCTGCAGCAGTTGTGAGTCTGTCCAGACTCAAAGTTGAGCACCAGTTGGGATCACAGCCATCTGTGGGATACATTTAGATGGGTCATTAGGCGTGGGTATAAAGTTTAGAAAATTACTGGTCAGCTGGGGTCGAAGCCCTGACCTTCACGTGACTCCCCCTGGCTATGTGCGCACTTTCTCTCCGACTGCTTGAGATCCTCTGTGGCTTCAGCCAGTGTCCAGCCTTGACTCCCCTCCCTTCTCCCCATGTCTAAACGCTTGCCCCTCATGGTCTCGGGAACACACCAGGCTCAAGTTTACCTTTTCTCTTTGGTTTCTGTGGCCCTTCTCTTCCCGTCCATCCATCTGCTCTACACATGCTTTCAGGTCGAGATCAAGTTTTATTTTCTCCTAGTGCATGTCTCCGACCCCTTTACTTTCTCTGACCAGCATGCAGTGGCCACTGCACTCTGCAGCATGAAATTAAATAAGCAACCTAAATGTCCATCAATGGAGGAATGGATAAAGAAGATGTGGGGTGGGCTTCCCTGGTGGTGCAGTTGTTGAGAGTCCGCCTGCCGATGCAGGGGACACGGGTTCGTGCCCCGGTCCGGGAAGATCCCACATGCCGCGGAGCGGCTGTGCCCGTGAGCCATGGCCGCTGAGGCTGTGCGTCCGGAGCCTGTGCTCCGCAACGGGAGAGGCCACAGCAGTGAGAGGCCCGCGTACTGCAAAAAAAAAAAAAAAAAGATGTGGTATATATACACACACACACACACACACACACACACACACACACACACGCACGCACACACACACACATGGTAGAATATTAGTCAGCCGTAAAAAAGAATGAAATAATGCCATTTGCAGTGACATGGATGGACCTAGAGAGTCATACTGAGTGAATTAATTCAGATGGAGAAAGACAAATATCATATGATATCACTTATATGTGGAATCTTAAAAAATGGCCCAAATGAACCTATTTACAAAACAGAAATAGAGTCACAGACGTAGAAAACAAACTTATGATTACCAAGGGGGAAAGGTGGAGGGAGGATTGACATAAACACATTACTATAAATAAAATAAACAACAAAGGCGTACTGTATAGCACAGGGAATGGTACTCAATGTTCTGTAATGACCTATATGGGAAAAGAATCTAAAAAAGAGTGGATATATGTCTATGTATAACTGATTCGCTTAGCTGTTCACCTGAAACTAACACAATATTGTAAATCAACTATACTCCAATAAAAATCAATTTTAAAAAACAGCTATTGCCTGGGAAACACAGTTTGCTTTTAAGAAATTTTCAAAAAAGATACTATTTTATTTTTACCCCCGTCGATTCGATTCACCGTTTCTCTGAACCGTCCCATCTCCTTACTGGAAAATGAGGGGTTTAGACGGATGATCTCTAAGGTCTTTGGCAGTTATAAAATTCTGTTTATAATTATCTTCTCATCTGGACTGTAAACTCCTCAAACACAAGGACAGTATCTTTTTCTTGCACTGACTGCCTCCATTGTCGAGCCCAGTGCTGGGCCCGGAGTGGGTATTCCCTAAGTTCTATTGTGTCCTTTTTCCTACTGGCAATGGAAGGAATGAGGCATGGCTCAGATGCCCTGGAAGCCTGGTCTTGTAGTCTGGCCCGAAGAGAAATTGTTCCATCATTTGTGGATATGGTGAAAACTGCTGTGACGTCTTAACACTCCATGTGCTCTGTTGCAGGAAATTGACACTGAGGACTCTGCCCAGCACAGGCAGATGTCATTTTAAAGGGGGCCAGCCCCACAACTCCCCACCCCTTGCAGCCTACACGTTTTGTAGCAAAGAAGAAAAAAGTGCTCAGCTTGGTTCGGCTACTTACTACCCACAAGACAGGGGCAAAGCACGTGGCTCGTGTGAGTCTGGGCTGCTCACCCCTACCGTGGCCACTGCCCTGTGGTGGGAATAAAAAGATGAGACATGTGAAAACATCCTGTCAATTGTGAAGCCAAGAGCGGTAGATGTGAAGTGGCCGAGGAGGCGTGGTGCTCGGTTTACTTAACATGTCATCATAGAAAGTCAAAAACTCAAACAGAAAAAAACACAACCTAAAAGGAAAGAAGCGAAGTGCTCTCTCTCTCTCCCGCTTTCATTCTGGGACAAAGAACCACTTCTGTTCTCTGGTTAATACTCTCTAGAGACTCCCCCTTTCCCACCCCTGCCAAAAAAAAAAAAAAAAAAAGAAGAAGAAATTAAAAGAAAGTCCAGGAGTAAGAGGGAGCAACCTGGTATATTCTGAAAGTTGACTCTGGGAGGAGAGGAAAATGTCAGCAAACAAAAGCTGTCACTCACTGGCAAGCTGCTGCCTCTGGGGAATCATCAGTAGGAAGAAAAACTAAAGCTCTGAACCTTGCCTGGAGCCGGCGCAGAGCTCGCGGCTGAGGCTGGTAGAACAGGACCCTCTGGATGGAAACTTCCTGCTCATTCTTGGGGTTTTAGCAGTTCCGGGGAGTCGCGCTGTTGGTTAAGAGTCTGCCTGCTGCCCCCTGAGTGGGCGCTGCGTCCCATTCTTAAGCATCCCGGCAGCCCTCGTGAACGGGTGTGTATGGTGGGACCAGGCCTCACCGCGGACATCAGTTGGAAACCCACCCACGCCCCTCTTAGCCTGTCTGATGCGCTCATGCCTCTCTTCCCCTTCCCCTGTCCCAACTTCCCCTCTCTTCCCACATCCATCCGCCTTGCCTGTCAATTTCCACCCCACGAATCAGAAGTCAGAGGCCCCTCCACCCTCAAGGCTGGCGACCGGGGCTCCAACCTTCTAGAAACCTGTTTGTGCGCAAACAAAGGCCTTCCCCCGCAACCCCTCTCAACACACCATCACGACTTTCCAAGACGATGATTGAGTTTTTCCCCTGTTCTGCTTGATATTTCTGCCAAAGCAAGAAAAATCCTCGTTGAAGTCTAGCAGGAAATCCAATAAAAATTCTTCAAAAGATGGGCTTGACATTGAAAAACAGCAAAATTATAAAATAGGCCTTAGAAAAGAGAGCAGAGAGTTATTATATCTGGCACCAGGCAAAAGCCCCGAGACCCCGTCCAAATGAGCCATCACAGACTGAAAGCGTTTAGCTTCCCGTTGATTAAATATGGAGAAGGACCCAGGGCTGCCAAGCCTCGGGGATCCAAAGTTTGTTTTCAGTCAGAATGTGTTTTCAGTCAATGGAAAAAATGGTCGGCCTGCGCTGGGCTGTGTAACCGAGAAGCCCCAGGTTTGGGCTGAAATATGGCTGTGAAGCAGAAAACCATGAGGGTAGTTAATCATCCCCCCCAGGCCCCTGTAATTTAACTCAGCGGCTCATTCCGCTTGGTAAGCTCCCCCAGCCTCCTTTCTTTCTTCTTCTCTCAGTTCATTTCGTTCAAGGGGGGATAGATGAGTCCTTCGGAGGCTCATTTGAGGCTACGTTTCAGTTGTGAAAACTCCTCACCCCCAAGGCACACCCCTCCCCCGTCGGGTCCCCACCGCCCACTGCTCTGAACACCCTGGGGGTATAACAACAGAGGGAGGAGACCATTCACATGGACGTCCTTCAGGGAAATCTCTTTGTCCCAGGAGCTCCCTGGAATTGGGGCCTGGAAAAATCTCTTCCTTCCCCACTGCCTTTCCAGGGAAGGCTCTTTTTCAGAGGCGTTTACTGCCATTCTTTTAACAGGGTGATCTTATTCGAGACTTATAGTTTCCTTTTTTTCCTGGGTTCTCATCTGCCCCAGTGCATTCCCTTACAATGAAGAGTACAGGATATTACTCAGCCGTTAAGAAAGAGTGAAATGATGCCATTTGCAGCAACATGGATGGACCTAGAGATGATCATACGAAGTGAAATAAATCAGACAGAGAAAGACAAATATCATATGATATCACTTATGTGTGAAATCTTAAAAAAAAAAACGATGCAGATGAACTTAGTTACGAAACAGAAACAGACTCACAGACAGAAAAGAAACTTGTGGTTACAGAGGGGAAAGGGGAGGGAAGGGATAAATTAGGAGTTTGGGATTAGCAGATACAAACTACTATATATAAAATAGATAAACAACAAGGTCCTACTGTATAGCACAGGGAACTCTATTCAATATCTTGTAATAACCTACAATGGAAAAGAATCTGAAAAAGAAGAGATAAATATACGTATATTTATAACCGAATGGCTTTGCTGTACACCTGAAACTAACACAACGTTGTAAATCAACTACACTTCAATAAAAAAACAAAAAAATTTTAAAAAGTATAGGAAGTCTGCTTTTGGGTATCATTAAGGCCCCATGAATGAGGATCTGAGAGAGAGAGAGAGAGAGAGAGCGCGAGTCTTCAGGCTTGTGGAGCTGGACTTTGAGGTAAGCCAAACCTCCTTCCCTGTCAAATGCAAGCACCTATTCTACTTTTCCACTTCAAGTTTTACACCCGTGAGTAGCCTCAAGGGAGCTGTGATGATGGTGCATTTCTGATCCTGATGCATTTCTTTTTCTTTTTTTGATTTTTAAAAATTTCCATTATTCCTTCTACTTTAAAAAAAAACTATTTTATTTATTTATTCATTCATTTATTTATTTTTACTGAAGTATAGTTGATTTACAATCTTATGCCAATCTCTGCTGTACAGCAAAGTGACTCAGTTATGCACATACAGACATTCTTTTTTCATATCCTTTTCCATTAGGGTTTAGCACAGGGCATTGAGTATAGTTCCCTTTGCTATAAAGTAGGACCTTGTGGTTTATCCATTCTAAATGTAATAGTTTGCATCTATGACGCTGGTGCATTTCTGATCCTCTTTCTCGTGCTCCCAGGGCCGTCACTGGCCCTGTGGCTTTCGTCAGCTTCATCTCTCCAATAACTGCTATTCGTGGAACCCCTCGCACTGAAATCTGTGTAAGATCGCAGGGCATGGGTCCAGCTGAGGCTTCGTTTGGTCTTCTGGTTGTTTCAAAGCGGTGGTCGACCCAGCTGCAGCCTCATCTCAAAGTCCAGCCTGTTTGATACCTTTCGGCCGGGCGCCCAAATTCAGTAACAGGAAGTCACTCCTGCCAAATATTTTTTGAGAACTAGGCAAATAAACTCAAGACAATGAATAAATAAATGGTTTGAAAATGGTGATATGGGAAATGCTCAGTGGTTTAATGGAAACAGATTCTTTTGTGAGGACAGCAAGTCTCGGGTGACTCGGCTGTGGAAGACGTGAGCTCAGTCAGCAAATCCCTGGATGACCAAGGGAAGGAGCAAGGAGACAGGTCCATGGGGTTAGGTTGTCCCAGAGAGCAGCCCAAGAAGTTCTGGGCAGGGAGAAGTTTAAGTAAAAAGCCATGGATAGAATGTGGCCTGTGTGTGTGTGTGTGTGTGTGTGTGTGTGTGTGTGATCATTCCAGGGATGGAGACCAAGGAGGTTGGTTATATTGTAAGAAAAAGAAGGAGGACAGAACAGAGTCACGTTTGTCCTCGTGTCCAGTCCCCTACTTTCACATTCATATAATTCTCCTCTCCAAGGTCATCACTTACTGAGTAATTACAACAGGCCAGCCTTGGGCCAAAAGCCTTATATGTTATCTCAGGCTGTCCTTCCACCAGCTCCCTGGGCCATGTCTTATCTTCTGTCTTCACAATAAGGGATCTGAGATTCGGAGCCTGGGAGAGCAAAAAGCATGAAAGTGGCAGAGTCGGGATTTGAACCCAGGTCTGTCTAGCTTCTCGCCCTGACCCTGCAAAGGCAGTCTACAGGGCAGGCTGTTGGAGATGGTGATTTGGGGGGCCCAGGCTTTTCGACAGAACCCAGTGGGGTCTACTTCAAAGATTCCACTTCACAAGAGGAAGAAAACCAGCAGACCAGTCAGGTCTGCATTTCAAAAGCCATGCAGGCTGCAGAGGGCCTCATGGGCGGCAGCAAGCCCAGGTTGGAAGGGTCAGTGGCAGGTCACTGTCACCATCAATCACCCGCAAGCCTTTTGTCTGTAGAGGTGAGCGGGAAGCAGAGTGGGTGAGCCAAGAGAATTTAAGGAACTCTGCTGGTGGCAGGAGACAGGAAGTGGCGTTTAGAATTTTAAGGGGAATCTTCATGGTTTGGGGGAGAAAATGTCTGTTCTGGGTTCTGGAGCCGTGCCGATAAAGGGCATTCCAAGAACAAGTGAGCTCATCCTGATGTTGAGTCAGCTGCAAGTCTAGCCATCCATTTACAGACCTACCCATCCATTTCCGAAAGCCTCCTTGACCCACGTCGCCACAGTTCTAGAAGTTACCAAGAAGCCCAGTATTATACTTGCATTCAGAGAAACTTACAGCTGGGAAAAATATCTACATGAAACATACTATATATTACGCAGCTATACGTAGTAAATATATACACAGAGGCCGACCTCATTTGGTTGCACTTCATTTTATTGTGCTTTGCAGATACTGTTTTTTTTTACAGTTTGAAGGTTTGTGGCAACCCTGCATCAGGCGAGTCTATTGGTGCCACTTTTCCAATGGCCTCACTTTGTGTCTTGGTGTCACGTTTTGGTAATTCTTGCCATATTTCAAACTTTTTCATCATCATTACGTTTGAGTGATCTTTGATGTTGCCACTGTGACTCACTAAAGGCTCAGAGGATGGGTAGTGTTTTTTAGGAATCAAGTATTTTTTTTTTTTTTGCTGTACGTGGGCCTCTCACTGTTGTGGCCTCTCCTGTTGCGGAGCACAGGCTCCAGACGCGCTGGCTCAGCGGCCATGGCTCACGGGCCCAGCCGCTCCACGGCATGTGGGATCTTCCCGGACCGGGACACGAACCCATGTCCCCTGCATCGGCAGGTGGACTCTCAACCACTGCGCCACCAGGGAAGCCCAGGAATCAAGTATTTTAAAATTAAGGGATGTGCCTTGTTTTCTTAGACATAATGCTATTGACACTTAACAGACTACAGTATAGCGTAATCACGGCTTTTATATGCACTGGGACACCAAAAATTTGTGACTCAGTTTATTGGGATATTTGCTTTATTGCGCTGGAATGGAACCCGCGGAATCCCCGAGGTCTGTCTGTGTACGTATGCAGGCATGGTTTTAAGTATGTGCATGTGTTAGAGGGCATCCTAACCGTGGCTGGCTGAGGTCGGAGCTCCTGTTACACCCACTTTTCATAAGAGACCGAGGCACAGGAAGTCAAGTAGCTTGCCCACGTGGCCAGTGAGAGGTGGGCCAGGATGCAACCCCAGGCTGCCAGGATCCACGGGTGGCTCCCAGACAGAGTGGTCCAGTGTCCACGGCAGGGGGCTGGTGATCCCTTCAAGGGCGGAATGAGGAGCCGTGTGAGCAGGTGTGACTCAGACACGTGGCCTGTGGGAGGTCAGGGAGGGCGGGCAGGGCCCTGTGGGCAGGAAGCTCCGGGGAGAGGGTGGACGTGGCGGGTTGTAGGATGGGGCCTTCAGGAGCAGAGGCCGGGCCAGGCCTGATCCTGGGATTTGCTGGGAAGAGGGTAAGTTGACTGAAGATCAGGGTGGTCATCAGGGGGCATTTAAGAGTACCGGCCAGTGGGCAGGCTGTGGGCAGGTGGTCTCGAATGCCCGGTAAAGACTCCGGCCTATTCCCTCTGAGGAGGTGGTGTTCCCCGGGGGCATTTGGAGCTTTCAGCTGGCCCAGCATAAAGGACAAGGTCCAGGGAGACCTAAATTCCAGGCCTGGCTGTGCCTCTAGGGGTCTTTCCTGCAGGTCACTCAGATGAGTTACCATCTGTCTGCATTCCAGCAATCTCATTTTTTAAGTAAAAGGCTTAGGCTAGATGCATCCCTCTGGCTATAGTCTGTGGTGAACCCCGATGAATCTAGCAGGGCTTTGGAAGAGGATTGGTGGCAGGGCGGGAGGGGCGGGCGGAGGGGGGAAGAAACTGGAGGCGGATGGAAAACTTGGAATCAGAAGATGCAGGATGGGGAGGTTATCTTAGAGACCTCCTCCCCGCTCTGTTTTACAAGTGGGGAAACCGAGGCACAGGAAGGTAAGTGGTTCCCAAGCCAGGCAGCTCATTCCTGTGGAGCCGAGGAGGCCATCCAGCCTCTGCCCCTTACTTAGTCTCCTTTCCCTTTGGGTGGGAGCTGCAGGGGACATTGGCTTGGAGCACGGGTGAGGGGGGAAAGGCAGGGAGGCTCAGCCTGGGGGTGCTGCCCCCCTTCATTCCTGGCCCATTTGGTCAGCACCGGCTGGGCAGCCATCCCCAAAGTGGTCCAGCTCAACAGAGCTCCCGAGGCCCGGGTTCCAGTCGTCGCTCCGTGTGGCAAGGCCCCGACTCTTTGGGGAAACTTTTAGACTATCATCTGTCAGATGGTCAGTTCAGGCTGTGAGCTGAGGCCATCGTGTCACGATGCAGGGGCATGTGAAGGGCCAGTGTGGAAGCCGCCCTCCCCCTGCCCTCCCCCCGGGCCTTGGAGCCCCTCTGCTGCTCTGGGCCTGGGAGCTGCTGCAGGGCGGGGGAGGGGGGGTGCTGAGGCTGTGGGAGTCTGCACTGAGCCTCTGACACTTGAGTGAACCTCCCTGCTCCATGTCAAAGGAGTCTGGTAAAAGTTAACAGGCCTCCCTGCCTCGAGCAGATCAGAGGGACTCTGGGGGTCAGGGAGAGGTCGCTGAAACTGATGGCAGTCCCTGGAGCTGACCCCTGTCTATAGGCCTATCCTGCCCCCTCCCCTAATGCAGAACCCAGGGCTCCTTCCAGGGTGGCTGGCCCAAGCCCTCATTTGTCTAAAGGCCCCTTGGAAGATGTCCTGGGCCTTCCTTATAGGGGCCTTCCCTCTGTGGCCCTGCACCTCCCCTAGCCCTGGGCCCAAGTGTGTGTGTGCGTGGAAGGGAGAAGGTATGGGGGAGGGGCAGCTGGATGGTCTGTGGATGAGATGCCAGACTGATCTGGGCCTGGGCTGGGCCTGGCCAGGTGTGACCCTGGTCCCTGACCCCTAGTGGCCCAGAGGGGGAGGAGGGAGGATTGGGGGGTGGGGAGAGGCTGTTGGCTAACATTTACCAGGACCTTTGAAGATGTAAATGCTTCCCCAGGCCCTGCTGGGATGGATGGGGTCAGAGTTCACAGGCATGGTCGCCTGCTTCTCCAAGTGAGCTGGAAATCTTGCAGACAGATGGGTTAGGGTCCCATGTGAAGGACCTTCCCCAGGGCATTTGCTCCTTCTGGGGCTCTCTTGGATCCGGCCCAAGGACTTGGAGGCCTCGGGAGGGGCTGATGGGAGCTGTCTTTTTCAAATACTCACATTTCTCTTGGGTATGTTTTCTGGGTATATTTGGCTCCACTAAGATCAATCACTGGAAGATCTGGGAGAGAGAGCCTCATCTCCTGCCTCTTCCTGTCCTTTTTATCCTGCGAATACTAGATTGCTTGGCGTTTCCTGTTCACACCATGCTCTTTCACGCCTGGTACCCCCCTGTGCTAGTTGCTCTGCAGGCATTCCCTTCCCCACCTTCCTTCTCAGGATGGCTAACTCCTATTCACCATTCTGTATCGCCTCCTCCAGGGAGGCTTCCTGGAGTGGAATCTGCCCCTCTGCTTGGTTCTCCTGTAGCACTGAATCAACTAATATTTATGCAATATGTACCAGGTCCTGTTCTATCGGGAATACATCAATGCGTAAAACAGACCCAAATCCTTCCCTCAGGGAACTTACATTCTTGAGGGTAATAACAGGGAAAAACGACATTACCCTATTTTTTTTTTTTTTTTTTTTTTTTTTTTTGCGGTATGCGGGCCTCTCACTGTTGTGGTCTCTCCCGTCGCGGAGCACAGGCTCCGGACGCGCAGGCTCAGCGGCCATGGCTCACGGGCCTAGCCGCTCTGCAGCATGTGGGATCTTCCCGGACCGGGGCACGAACCCGTGTCCCCTGCACCGGCAGGCGGATTCTCAACTACTGCGCCACCAGGGAAGCCCCGACCTTACCCTATTTTAAACGCTTTACAGGTACTAACAGATTTAACCCTCAGAACATCCCTATGAGTTAGGTCAATTATCCACATTTTACATGTGAGATTACACAACTGATAAGGGGCATATTTAAATTAAATTAAATTTAATTTAATCCTGACAACAGCCCTATGAGATAGATGTGATTTTCTTCATTTTCCAGATGAGGAAACCAAGACTTAGAGGGGTAAGTACTTGGTCCAGGGTCATTCTGCCAGTAAGTACCATCCAAAGCAGGATGAGTCTAAGCCTGGGAAGGACCACATTGCCTCCCTATCATAACAGGACCCTGTTTCTGTATTGAAGCCATTTCTCTTTGTATTGAATGGTCCGCTCATCTTCTCCATCATCCTGGGAACTCCCCCAAGGCAGCAACCTTGGCTCATTTTCTGTCTCCTTTGAACTCCCATTGTGTTGGGTGCTTAATTGGCTTCTAACAAATACTTATCTATGGGTTGACAGCTGTATGTGGGCAGAGATGAGCACAAAGCAGCTAATATTTACTGCACATACTCTGTGTTGGGCTGTGCGATGGTCTTTGCTAAGCATGAGCTCTTCTGGTCCTTACAACGTTCTAGGAATTATGTCACTACTCACAGGCTGGTAGCTAGGAGTGCTCAAGGTGGGACTTGAGTCACAGGTTCCTCTGACTTCAAAACTCCTTGTCCTTTCCTCTATGCCACGGGAGGCTGATCAAAGGAAAGGTGGCTCAAGCCTCCTGGCTCTTGGGTTTCTGTCCCCACCTGGCTGGGAGGCCTTAGGGACGGAATTGGGGTGGGCCTTCGATGCTAAGGGTAGCATCCTCCCTAGGCTGCAAGGCAGCTGGAGAAGTTGAGGCTTCGGTTCCAAGATTATTCTCATCTGATAAGATGTTTGAAGTTGTTGAAGGGAGTGACTGGGCACATTGAAGGTGTTCAGTGAATTCTTACTGATCGTTGTGGGTTCATTCCCCGTTCCAGAGAGACAGCCGGATTCAGGCTAAAACAGCGGACACTTTGGGCATTTTGACTTGGGAAGAGGAGGATTATAGCAGAATAGACTTCAGGTCTTAGGTCTGGAGCAGAAACGGGAGCGTTCCTGCTGTATGTATGTTTTGTTCCTTTGTTCTGACATCTGTTTTTGTTTTTTTATTTTTTGCTTTCCCAGTTAGGAGGGGAGAACAGCATCGAATCTTCTGATTCATCTGCCCACAGGGCTTAGCAGACTGGCCGACTGGAGGTATGTACGGGGCGAGGAGGTCACAAGAGATGGGGTCGCAACAGCTGAGCAGGGGACCAGCGCCTGCGTCTCGGGACCCCCAGGTTTTCACTCTTGCCGTCAGGTCTCATTTGCCTCTACAACCCCCCTCTCCCACCGTCGATGGGCTTGTTGGATCCGTACCCCTCCCCCCTTTGGCTAATGCCCTATTTTGCTTGACTAACAGTTAAAATGCAGGACTGCACCCAAACGAACTAAGCTCACTTAAATCACTGGCAGGTAATTTGATAGATGTTGGCCGGCGCCCGCTTTGGGAATTAAGTAAAGCCTGAGCCGCGGAGACAGTGGGAAACAACCTTGTGTAACTGGTAAGCAGGCGGCCTCATTTCACCCGGAGACAGCCCAGGCCCCAGCTCCACAGCTCAGCCTGGAAGGCTGGAGTGGGCCAGGTGGACGGTTGACGTTTCTCTCTCAGCCTCTTCCTCCCTCGGTCCTGGCTCTGACTCCCCTGGGGTTGGGAACCTGACTCCTGAGGATCTGCAACGTTGTCCCCACCAGCCGAGGTCTCATTTCCTGGAGCTCACCTGGGGAAGACCCAGCAAATGATGTCGTTGGCTAAGCTCACTTGTTTGCTGAGCTAACTCAGACGGGACAAGGGTTTTTCCGCAGATGGGCGTGGTGTCGTACAGATGGGTGTTTTATGGACCGAGCTCAGAAACTGACAGCTTGTGGAAGGCAGCTCCCATCTGCAAAGAGGCCAGTTGCAAGGGAGAAACTTCTAGGTCCTTTCATCACGGTGAGGATCGTTTGTTCGTGCGCTAACTTCAGATAAGCAGAACAAACAAGCCTCGGCCCAAGTGGGAACTGGTTCTGCCCCCTCTCTTTGCTTTTCTAAGTCATCAAAGCCAAGTTCCTAAAGCCTGACTGTCTCACGGTCCTTTCTGATGGTTTCATTGTTTTGTTTATTGTGCTTATGACAAGTGCTAACAGACCGCTTTCAAAGTGTGTTGATATTTCGGTTGTTTTTGAATGGCCCTTCTGTTTTCCTGCATCTGGACAGCATTAGAGCCTGGCCCCAGGGAGCCACTGGGTTCCTATAAAAGTGTACCAGGTCCCCTTTTGCAGAAAACACCAGCCATGGCAAGATCAGACTCCCCATCTGGGCAGGAACAAACACCAAAACCTAGAGCAGAATTAGGAGACAATATTCAGCAGCTGCGGAAGACAGGCCCGGGCTGGGAAGGGGCCAGCAGGCATTGCTAGCTGGATTGCGGGTGTTCCTTCTGCCCATGGACATACTGTGATCTTCCCATGGGAGGACGTTCCCTAGCAGAGGGCCTGGCACTGGGCGATGCCGCTAAATGCTGGTCATCAACAGGTTCTCTCTCTGTCTTCTTCTCCAGGCTGCCTGGTCAACACCAGCAGCGGGTCCAAATAAGGGGGTTCCCGGAGATGGGACAAAGAGCAAGAGCTGGAAGATGAAGAAGATCATGGGGTCTGGGAGGACCAGAAGAGGCAGGGCAGCGTGCCCTGCAGCTCCGACCCTCTTCCCTCTACAGCTTTCTTCGGGGATCTTCGGTTTTCACGCCCTTTCCCGTCCTACTTCTCCTGCTCCGTCCCCATCCCCAGGCCCTGCCACATGCTACACTACAGCCAGCTTCCTCCAGTGTGAGAGAATCTCGGTGCACAGACCAGGCTCAGGGGAAGGGAGTGACATGCACAGTCTCGCTTTATAAATTCAGCACAAACTGGATTTTGTTTCTTCCAGGTCGTCCTTTCCAGCGGGCTGAGGTTTTCTTTAGCCCACGTGCTTTATCGGCCTGTACACGGTTCTCTCTTGTTTGGTTTCAAGTGTGGCAGAGTCCCCTTCTGACTGCGCCCCAGGTAGCTGTGTGGCTTGGTTTGCGAAGTCCCTGGAACTTGAGTTCAGAGTCAAATGGATTAAGATTGAGTGGGTGACAGGGAGCTTTGGTGCCTCGGAGCTGCAGTTAGAGGGGACCCAGGCAGGCCAGATGGGGGAAAACGTGTGCTCTACCGTTAGTTCTCTGACGGAACCACGTGAGGCTCATAGACCTACAGTCAGTGTGTTCATGCATATGGACACGTTGGGTGGGTGGATGGGGGCTGCATGATGACTGGTCTCCATCCACCAGGCCTCAAAGTTCTTGACATCTTTATGGCCACACTCCATGGCATTTCCTTCTAGACACACACTGTCTTGTCAAAAATTCCCATTTAAGCTGCCTCTCCTGCCCTGGATCTTTTTCCTTAAATTTTTAACATCCGGAGAAATGTATACGTTACTGCACTTACTTTAGCTGATCTGGGATGCCCGATGGAGTGCTCGGTGGTACCATTTTGTTTCTCTAGGACCGGAATTGCATTGGCTCTTGGATCTGACAAGGAGACAAAGAGAGGCTCTGGGTCCAGGGCCCAGCACGTGGTGACGGGCTGGGCTGATTGGCCTCTGAGAAGCTGAACACGCCTGCCACAAAGGCATGAACATTCTATAAAAGGGATACTTCCTGTTTTCCCTCTTATAGAAAACAGTGGGGTTTTCTGGGTAGGCTTGGTAGAGAGCAGTGGTCTTCTGTCTAACACCTCGTGTGTGTGAGTGTGAGTGTGTGAATACTTGTCATATTGAAAAATGTCAAACTTTACATAGCAGTTTCTTTTCTCACCAGGGTCTCTGCTTGTGTGAAACTTTCATTTTATAGCTTTGGCTGTTAATTCATCACAGGCACCACCATCAATAAATATTTATTGGGCTTTCATTGGGCTCAGCGTGTTGAAATAAGAACTGTATATTTGACTCAAGAGGAGTCAATAGCAGATGGGGGTAGATTGGGGGAGGGGGGCCGGGAGAAACAATCATTGCCGTCTCTTCCAGCCCTGAGATTTGGTGACTTTATAACTAAAGTGATGGGGTCCACTTGACACCCATTAGGCTGTCAGCTACGAGACGCACGGGCCATCATGAAGTCACTGTCAGAAAAACCACCCAATGCTGGCAATACACATCTTCAAGCCTCATGTCCATTTTGGGATTCAGGGCTGCAAAGGGATGAAATGAGTCTTCTTGGCTTTTCCCATAGTGCCCGTAAAAACAAATATAGTTGACCCTTGGACAGCTCCTAGTTTAGGTCACTGACCCTCCGCACAGTCGAAAATCCACGTATATCTTATAGTCAGCCCGCCGTGTCCGTGGTTCCTTCATTTTCGCGGTTCCGTATCTGCAGATTCAACCAAGCACAGGTCATGTGGCACTGTAGTATTTACTACTGAAAAAAATACGTGTGTAGGTGGACCCACACAGTACAAACCCCTGTTGTTGAAGGGCCCACTGTATTTGCTGATGGAGTGATGGTTGCCGTTTGATTTTGGAGTTTAAGAGGTGCATTGACCTCGGGGAAGATTGTAGCCTGTTGATGCTTTGGCAGGAGAGGAGCCAGTCTACTTTTTTGCAAGTGTGTCTGTGGCAGCCTGAGGGGGGTCGGTCCCCACTTGGTGGGAATCCCGGAGCGGTGTGGGCTGGGAGGCAGGGCTGGGTGCCTCTCATGGAGCCCTAGTTAATCAGACAGGAAACAGCTGGCCTGCCACGGCAGTGACTCAGGCCTCCTGGGGGGGTTTCTTCAACATTACGGAGATGAACATGGCTCTGTGAATTCCCTTTGGACCTGGGCCTCCTGCTAACTGCCTCCATATTTATGGGAAGATGGGCAGACCACGGAGCGAGGCCCTGGAGTGGAGTCTGTGCTCAGGAGAGTGGCCCTGGCCCTAGTGGGAGTTGTGAAAAGGTAGAGCTGAGCCCTACGGGGTCAAGACGTTCTTGCTGTGAGGTGGGCAACCTATTATTACTATTACTACTACAGTTTCTGAGTCCAAGCTCGTACTGCTCACCACATGACAGGCCAATAAATTGAAAGACAAGTTGTTGGGCAAGAAATAGTGACTTTATTTGGAAAGCCAGCAGACTGGGAAGATGGGGACTGGTCTCCCAAAGAACCATCTCACCTGAGTTAGAATTCAGGTTTCTTTCATACTAAAAGGGAAGGGGTCCCATTTGTTTATTTTTGTTTTATTTTCATTACTCTAGGAGGTGGGTCAAAAAAGATCTTGCTGTGGTTTATGTCAAAGAGTGTTTTTCCTCTAAGAGTCTTATGGTGTCCGGTCTTACATTTAGGTCTTCAATCCATTTTGAGTTTATTTTTGTGTATGGTGTCAGGGAATGTTCTAATTTCATTCTTTTACATGTAGCTGTCCAGTTTTCCCAGCAGCACTTATTGAAGAGGCTGTCTTTTCTCCATTGTATGTTCTTGCCTCCTTTGTCATAAACTAGGTGACCATAGGTGCATGGGTTTATCTCTGGGGTTTCTATCCTGTACCATTGATCTATATTTCTGTTTTTGTGCCAGTACCATACTCTCTTGATTGCTATAGCTTTGTAGTATAGTTTGAAGATGGGGAGCCTGATTCCTCCAGCTCCATTTTTCTTTCTCAAGATTGCCTTGGCTATTCGGGGTCTTGTGTTTCCATACAAATTGTAAAATTTTTTGTTCTAATTCTGTGAAGAATGCCATTGGTAGTTTGATAGGGATTGCATTGAATCTGTAGATTGCTTTGAGTAGTACAGCAGAAACTAACACAGCATTGTAAAGCAATTATACTCCAATAAAAAAAAATAAAAGGGAAAGGGGTGTGGCTGGTTGTTACAAACTTTTTGGTGTAGGAATCGTTTGTTCTTGCAGCTGTCCACATAGGTCTGGTCACAGTGTTCCTGTAAACCTCCAACAAGACAAAGGTTATTGTCTGGTCCACAACTTTTAATCTCTATATGAATGGAAAAGTGTTATACTGTACCTTTAAAGGTCAGGGCCTTGGGAATGGGCTACCCTGTATATTTCAGTCTATAGGCAACATTCTTTTATAAAACGTGCAGAGTCAGCATGACTCAGCACAGGCAAGGGAGCACAAGGGTTAGAGCTAAAGGAATAGATCCAATATGGAGTCAGGCTTGTTCTTCTGTTACATTACTATTCCCTTGGTCCAAAAGAGAAGCTGAAACAGAAACCCGGAGTGGTTTTGTGCCCAAGGTATCACTATCAGAACAGGATCCTAGAGTCGGGGTAAACAGGAGACGAGGAGTCCAGATTGGCTGTCTTTCGGTTCAGATTCTCCACTGCCCCGGGCGGTGGGGTGGGCAGCGGGTGGGCAGTGGAGCAGAGCTGAACATTGTAAAAGATGGTGTTCAGTGTCTCACAAGCTGCTTTTCCCTTGAGGTTGAATTGGTGGTATTAGGGCTAAAGAGAGCTGATAGAGAAGCAAGGAACTGGGGAGTGTTGCCTGGCTCCACATTTACTGCTAGGTTAACTGTGGAGTTACCTTACCTCTCCAAGCCTCAGTTTCCCTCACTGTGAAGTGAACGTATCGGTACCTACCTCATAGGGTTGTTGGCAGCAGCAAATGAAAGAATACATATGAGATTTGCATCATGCCTGAAAGACAAGTTAGCGATTCATAATTCTTAGGTGCCATTATAGGAAGGCAGTCTAGTGGTTAAGGGTGCAGGCTCGGAGACTGACTGCCTGAGCCCAGAGAGGTGAAGTGACCGTCCAGGTCACACAGCGGTGAGGACAGTCATGGTGAATTCCCCAGTTGAGTACTCTTTCCAGATCCCTGACCCTTTGAGCAGGGGACCAGGATGGGGTTCTCCAGGCACCAGCGCTGGTCACAGGGGTTGCCTATCTCGGGAGCTGGGGTGATGTGACTTCCCGGTCTCCCCGGACAGCAACCGGGGGAGGGGCAAAGCCCTGGCGGGAGTCCAGGGGACTCCTTGTGTCCGTCCCGAGGCGGCTCGGGGCTAGCCTGAGCAGCTGCCTGTCTACCGACAATCCCGGGGGGCAGCTGCTTCCCGGTAGAGTGGAAGCCACGGGGCCCAGGCAGGGTGCAGGTGCCCCCGGCGCCCCGGGGATCCTGGCGTGGCTTTCTGTCAAGCCTCTGTTGTTGCCTGGTTCCTCCATAAAGCCATTCTGTACTGGGAGAATTAATCATGCCGTTAGGTAAGCATTGTGGTACTTTTATGGCAGGTTTGAAGCTAATCTGTCACTAATGCCTGCTGGATTATCATGATTTCTTGCAGTTATGATTCATTAACTCGAGGCCTAATAGTAATTCTATTAAACATCTTCCATCACCGTTTGCCCCAACATGTCCCCACTCTCCATTCTATTGTGCTGCGGCCGTGGCACCATTGGCAACCTGTGTGGTCTCCAGAGAGGGGCCCTGAGGAGATGGTCAGGTCCCCCAGGCAGCTAGCAACTGCCTGACGGTGTGTCCGTCCCCGGCCCGAGCCCAGAGCACGTCTTCTCCTCTCCATCCAGCTGGACTTTTCAGTTGATGCTCGCTCTTCTCCCAGAGGAGGCCTCAGTGCCTTTCCTGAAACGCCCATCACTCAGGCCAGACTGCGTGGAGGTGAAGGTGGGGCTGTGGAAACCGATGAGGCTCAGATGACACAGGCATCCCACACGTCCACAGGTGACTCAGACCAGCGGCTCCACCTGCGGCAGAAGTGGGTTTGGGGCCAAGAGAGAGAGAAATAGGAGAGGCTCAGGCGATCTGGTCACACCCGGCCCTTTCTGTCTGGCTCAAAGCTAATGAAACTCAGGGGCGCGGAGGCAGGCGGCGGTGACAGGAAGCGGTGGTGGCACACGGTGACTGCTGGCCTGCCAGCATTAATAAAATTCCTTGGTGAGGTTTTTCAGCGAGAAATGGTTCTCTGAGGCTGGCTGTTCTCTGTCAAAGGTCAGCTTCGGGGCACGGCTTGACTGATGGGCTGTGAGCAGGCAGGAGGAAGCAAGTTGGGGAAGAGGGGCCGTGTGGGGTGGGCTGGGAGGAAGCTGGGAGGACCGCAGCGCAGGCTGGGCCCCAGTGCCAGCATCTTGCCCCTCGTTCTGCACCATCAATCAAGGCCGGCCCTGATATCTCAACAATTTGTAATGCCTCTGCCCCGCTCCGAGCTGCCCAAGTGGGCAAGCCCTGACCCCTCTCGCCCTCATTCAGGCCTCCGCTGCCGCCCGGGTGACGGATGGCCTCTCCTCCCCTGGGCTCGCCTCACCACAGCTGGGGAAACACGGGCAGGTAGAGGGGTCACGCCCGGGGCAGCCACAGCGACCCATTCACCGAGGCCAAGGGCCCCTGCGTTCCCAGCCGCAGCAGGTGATGCAGGGCTAGAGGAACAGAACCGGGAGAGGAAGCGAGGAGAACATTCCAAGTCTATAAGGAGGAAAGGGAAAAAAAACCACCCAAACCAAAAAAAAACCCCTCTGCATCCTGAGGTCTTCCAAGACTTCTAAAAATCTCCAGCGCGGTGCGAAGCCTCCCGCGCACGGCTCCGACAGGCCCTGCTCCGATCCATCTGTGTTTTCTCACGCCTGTGCGCTTGAAGAACCACTGAAATGGAAAACAAGTTAAAAAATACATAGATGTATGTAGCGAGATGGAGAAAAGAGAGGACAGTGCTCTGCAGCCTGGATTCGCTTTTTTTTTTGTCAGTGTTTGTTGTAGGAAAAAGTGTATAAAAACAAACCTCAGACAACTGGAGTGAATATTCTCAACACATCAGCCGGGGAGAAGTCAGGATTCAAAATTTCCCCATTCTGGGCAGAGCTGGGAGGAAAACGAAGGCCTGCTGCCTGTGTTCCAACTTCTAGTGGGTACTCGCTGCTTCCTGTTCAGGGGTGAGACAGTCGAGAACCGTGCTAAGGTGGGGACTGGCCAGCTGGGATATGTGGGGATGCGTCCGTGTGTAGGTATGTACGTGTGTACGTATGCGTGCGTGTGTGTATGCACATGTGTTTGTGTGTGTCTGTGTATGAGTATGTGTATGTGTGTATGTCTGTGTATGTCTGTGTGTGTAGGTGTCTGTATGTGTGTGTGTTGGTTTCTCTGTGTCTGTGTATACACATGTCTGTGTGTGTCTGTATGTGTGTGAGTGTGTATATGTATGTATGTGTGTGTGTATCTGTATGTGTCTCTGTGTGTGTATGTCTCTGTGTATGTATGTGTCTGTGTGTGTGAGTGCGTATGTGTATGCATGTGTGTGTATGTGTGTATGTGTGCGTGTCGGTTCCTCTGCGTCTGTAAGTGTGTATACATGTCTGTGTGTGTGTATATGTATATGTATGTATGTGTGTGTGTATGTGTCTCTGTGTGTGTCTGTCTGTATGTGTGTGTATCTGTATGTGTCTCTGTGTGTGTATGTCTCTGTGTGTGTATGTGTCTGTGTGTGTGAGTGCGTATGTGTATGCATGTGTGTGTATGTGTGTGCGTCGGTTTCTCTGTGTCTGTGTGTATACATGTCTGTGTGTGTCTGTATGTGTGTGAGTATGTATGTGTCTGTGTGTGCATGTGTATCTGTATGTGTCTCTGTGTGTGTCTGTCTGTGTGTGTATGTCTCTCTGTGTGTCTGTATGTGTGTATATGTGTGTGAGTATGTATGTGTATGTATGTGTGCATGTATGTGTCTCTGTGTCTCTGTGTGTGTCTGTCTGTGTGTGTACGTGTATCTGTGTGTGTGTGTGTCTGTGCTTGTGGTACTGGACAGGCCTGTGTCTGCTGCAAAGAGGGGCAGGTGAGAATTCAGTTCCGCATGGATGAACTCATCCTTGGCCTTGAGAGCAGGGGAAACCCGCTCTCCGACCCCCCAGCAGACGCCCCTGATGACTTCCTCTTGGAACTTTTAGGGGCCGAGCAGGAGGGTCCAGGAGAGAGTGTCCAGGCGAGGGAGTCTGGGGACTGTGGATTTTTGAAGGAATCGGACCAAGAGAACAGAGCAGTTGGGGTGTTGGGGAGCTGGGGAGGCAGGGGGCGGGGACGGAGGAGATCAGAAACTGTTAGGTCAGTGGAAGGAGGGAGGAGGGAGAGGAAACAGGCGCTGAGAGGAAGATCCGAGAGAGAGAGAGAGAGAGAGAGAGAGAGAGAGAGAGAGAGAGAGAGAGAGAGAGAGAGAGAGAGATGGTCACGGGGCAGAGTCAGCAGGGAGAGAGGGAGAGGAAATTTAATGAGGGCAACTTGAAGGCCAGCTTTAACCAACAGCTGGCAGGGGGCCGGGTTTGATCTCCTTGTGAGTCAGGAGTTTGATTAATCGTGGCCTGTGAACGAGGCTGGACACCTGGTCTGCTGCTGAGCCTTTGATCTCCGGGGTTTCTCCGGGCCCGTGGGAGGGGAGCTGCAGGAACGAGAGTCTCCCAGGGCCTTGGACGGCCTCTCTGGGGCCTCCCCGGGAAGGGAGGGCCGCCCTGGGAGTGGGGCTGAGGCCCGGGGAGGCTGGGAGGAAATACAGAGGGACGCCTGGGGCTGTGCAGCCTTGTGAGTGGAGCCCCTGAGAGGGGGGCGATGGAGGAGACCTTTGAAGGGGAAGGTCCCCCGTAATCTCGGGGGTGATTTTGTGGTGAGGGCTCTCACACCCTCTCTCCCTGCAAGGAAATAGCTGAACCATTTGCAGGAAATTGTGTGCTCTTGCTTGTGGCTCGCAGAGCCGGCCAGCTTAACCAAGGAGCCTGCTCTTCTAGGGGTGCAAGGAGAAGGGAGGTGTAGGGCTCCCTGGAATGTCTCCATTTTCTGTATGTCAGATGGAAACGGATTTGAGAAAAGAAAGCGATATATTGCCAAAAAAAAAAAAAAAACCACCTCTCAAGAAGAAAGGAAAAAGAACTAAAACCCTAATGCCCTTAAAAAAGAAAACCCGAAAAAAAAAGGCATATATTATGTCTTTGGACTAAATCCATTGGTGTTCTGCCAATTTCAAATAATAGTGTCACTCGATTAAGAAACTTTACAGGATTTGAAGTCGTTCGTTGGCTTCTCTGACTCTCTCTGACACGTCTCCGTAAGTCACTGTCTACACCAGGCTGATTTGTTCCCAGATTCCTTAATCTTCTGCAAGTTGGTGATGACGTTTATGACTTGGTCGCCATATTTGAAGTGTTCACGATTTCTTTGGCTCACAACTTCCACCCAGAATTTGGGGGCGACTAGAAACATGACTCTGAATGTGTACTACTGTTGAAAAACTGTGTGTGTGTGTGTGTGTGTGTGTGTGTGTGTGTGCGTGTGTGCACGTGTGCCTATGTGTAAACTCTTCGAGTTTTACCTGCCCCTGCTCTCCTGTTGGCTGGCAAACTCCTGCTCATAGCTGCCTTAAGTCTCAGAGAGGGGCCACCTGGGTACCACAAACATGTCTCCCTAGAGGTCAGCTGGCACGCAGCACATAGGTCGGGCCCCAGAGGCTCTGGTGGCCAGCAGCAAAGGGAATTCCAGAAGTGAAGGAGGGCAAGTTTTCTGGTGGGATTAGAGTTTTGACCAGATGACATTAGTTCACTTTGGAAGGCAGCCGTGGGGCAGGGCACTGGGTACCCACCTTGCATCCCAAGGCCCAGCTCCCTGATGCAGTGACTAGCTGAGTGACCTTGGGCCTGCCCTGTCTAATATCTGAGGCTTGTTTCCTCATCTGTAAAATGGGATAAGGAAAAATATTTGCCTCCCAGGCTTGTTTTGAGGCTTAAAAGCATTAGTATCTGTGAGAGCTCCCTGTACATGAGCAAGGCTTCCGTGAACAGTTGGCATTAGAGTTACCGCTTCTATTACAGAAACTCCTTTAAACACTCGTGTTGACAGCAGGGGTGTTTTAATTTCAAACAGGGTTTGTTCATGGAGGGCATTAGAAAGTGGGATCCCATGTTACCTGCTCCCCCTGGGGCACCGGCTCTCCTGTAATTATTATTTACTAATAAGCACGTTTTGTTCGCAAAGGTCCCATTAAATCGGGCTGAAATCCTTCACCAGGCTGGCCTGGCTTCTCTGAGTGCACCGAGACAGGAGCTGCTGGGGGTTCCCTCCGGGTGGGGGGGCGCTCCTGATCTGGGGGCTGCTGCACCTGCCTTCCCAGGGAGGTCACGGCCAGTGTGACCTGTGGGTCTCTGCTGCGCGGTGGCCGCGCTCTCCAATCCGCTCTCCCACCGCGGCCTGCTTGGCTTGTTTGGGAGAGGAACGATGCATTCCTTGGGCCTGAGCTTCCTGGAACTTCACGGCTGTTCTTCCCCGCTCGTCTCTGGTCCTCAGACGTGTGGTATCACTACCATGGACAGGCCGGCTGCATGGTGCTCGGAGCTGAGGCGGGGCTCAAAAGGCAGCTCTGGCGTCTGTGGACCAGTAGTCTCTACCCAGGCTGTACATTGAACTTACATGGGATGGTTACAATTCCAAAGCCTGGACCCCACCTCTAGAAATTCTGATTTAATTGGTCTACAGTTAAACCTTAGTATCAAAATCCAGGTGGTTCTAATGTGTAGCCAGGCTTAGGAAATACCAGTGCTTCTCACATTTAATGCTCATACAGACCTCCTGGGGGATCTTATTAAAACGTAGATTCGGAGTCCATCCATGCGGGGCAGGGGAGCTTGGGCATTGCTAATAAGCCTGCCAATGCCGTGCATGGATCACACTTTGGGTAGCAAGGCTCTATCCCTTCCTAATCCTGACAGCTGTGTACCTGGCCATGGCCAGGGATGGCAGATGTGGGAAGCAGGTGGAGGTGAACATAGGAAGAAATCTGTGAGGCAACTGCGGAGGCTTGCTTGAGGGTGTTCCTGTCAGGTACCAACCGTGGAATCTTCAGTTCTCCCCACCACACACACACACACACACACACACACACACACACACACACACACCACACACACACCCTTCCTTCTGAATCTGGTCTTGAATCCCCACATGAGTAGCAACCAGAAGATGTTTTCCAATATTTGACTATCTTTTCAGGTTTCTTGGTTTATTCTGTGAAGACATCCAAATGAATGAAAACGTTTGCCATAGAACGTTAAGGTTCCAGGCCATGAGTTAAATACCTCGTTGGAATACTTAACTGGAAAGTAATCCCTAACCTGGACTTGTAAGTAGTCAGCCCCAAGACTCCTACGGGGCCAAGTGAAATCCCCAGAGGTGACCACGATAACAGCAAATCCCAGCGAGGCTGCAAGTCAATAGCTGCTCATTCTGGCTCATCTCTGAGAAGGAGACAGAATTGCCCGTGGAATGAAGGCTTTTGAGTTATGGGAGAGGGTCTTCCAGACGGCATTCAGCCTGGAAGTCCACACCCCTCCCAATGACAGGTGTGTTTATAAACTACTGCCTTCCCTAACACAGTTGCAGGTGTTTGGGGAGTGTGGAGGCAGGCGATTTTGCAGAGGATATCGACAGAGTAGGTTTTCCACGGGTTAATAACATGTTTACACATTCCGTGATTTTATGAAATAATACATTGAAAAAGGAATACCAGAGTGTATAGTTGATGACTCTCCACGAAAGAGTGAACTTAGAACAACTGAGAGTGAGTTCTTTGTAGTTAGACCGTCGGCTCAGACCCAGGGAGGGACGAGTGTGATGTGCAAGGGCCTGGGTCCGGGTGCATTGGCATGGGGCCCCCCTGGGTGGCATGCATCATCTGACCAGCAGAGGATGAACAATTAGGACCTCCAGGGAAGAAGAAAGCCCTGAGCTGACCCGTGTTGGAAGATTTCACTAGTCGCTCAAAGAAAAGAATTTTACCAGACAGCTGAGGGATAGTGGTTGACACCAGAACCACACAGAAGCCATGTCTGTATTTTTGGTTAAATTGTTCCACTGGGCTTCAGTTAACTGTTCCACAAACAGTGTAGAGTGTTTCTCTAGTTGAAGGTTAAGGTCTCTCGCAGCCCCCTTCTATCGTCTTTCCAAAGCCAGGTGTTGTTGCAGACCTACGTCAGGACACAATGAGCCCAAGCTGCCAATCACTGCTGAGATCCTGGTGTGTCGACTGGGCAGTCAGGGAAGCAGCCCCTTTTAGTGCAAGGTTCCTGAACACAGCTTATTCTTGCCTCGAGGTGCTACCCGTTCCCCAAGATCCGAAGGATGAATCCCTTGCAGGCTTCAGTTGGTTCCTCCGAGCCCATCAGCCTCCAAGAAGCCCGGGGCCTCTTTGCATCAGAAATTGACATGTGCCATTCCAGAAATCTTATTTCTTTGCTCCTCTCACCTCAAACAGTCCCCCACCTCTGCCACCTCCTCTTTCACTCCTCTGGAATCCTCGTCCCAGATGTGACTTTCTCTGTTTCCTTTGGCTGGGAATTTGCCGTTTTCCCATAACCCAGTTGCGCTGCCTGTTAGAGAAACCAAAAAAAAAAAAAAAACCCCTCCAACTTTCTGGGAAGACATGTAATTCAATTCCCAAAGAGGGACAAGGAAAGCCCCCTCTGAAACAGACAGAGAGAACCTCCTAATACATAATCATCCCAGCAGAGAAAGTGCTTGGATAAGCCTGGGGAACTGGTAACCTGGTGTTCTGTTTCTTAATGTCCTCTGCAAAGAAGCTGGCCCTGGGTTTAAAATAGCCCTCTGGTAAAAGCAGCTATTTAAAGAGCATTGGGGTCTGAGAAATGCAAAACAAAGTGTTGTTGATTAAAAACACATGGTTTGTTCTCTAGGCGAGAGTAGCCAGCGAAATCAAATGTGACAGTGTTTTGGCTTTTTCTATCCCACAAGACATGACGGGGATTTATTAGAGTGATGTCAGTTGCGGTTAAAAAAAGTTTGCTGTGTTGTCTTAATAAAAAGAGGCTTTACCTTGGAGCTGTCAAACTCCCTCCCTCCTCTGGCTTAAGGCGGTGGCTGCTGGGCCCTTGGCCCTCCTATGGAGGGGAGGGGCTTCTCCCCACAGGGCAAAGCCTCTGCCTTGAGGAAGTCCTTGAGACCACAGGGCACTGACTTCCTCTTGGTGGATATGCAGGATGGCCTTTGAGGGGAGCTGCAGCCCTCTCTTGGTTTGTTGAGTTTTGGAGAGTGGAGATGCCGACCCGGCTTGGAGTAGGAGCCTGGCCTGACCTGGTTGGGTGGTGGGGCCTGGTTGGAGGGGAGAGACCCTAGCCCATGGCCTTCCCCAGATCACAGTGACTTAGGCCTGGGCAGGATGGATAATCTGCTCATAAACAATGAGAAATTGGGCTGCTGGCTGAATAGGAGGAGA
Source organism: Stenella coeruleoalba (assembly GCF_951394435.1). Lineage (NCBI taxonomy): Eukaryota > Metazoa > Chordata > Mammalia > Artiodactyla > Delphinidae > Stenella > Stenella coeruleoalba. The sequence continues at coordinate 7,432,908 of NC_137167.1, forward strand.
GTCTGTTAGTTGGAGCTCTTTGGTTTTATGTGGAAGAGAAACCCCTCAGACACATTCAAGTAAACAGGATCTATTGAAGGAACACAACAGTCCGTCTTTCAGGCAGCCAAGAGGAGACAGGCCATCTGGGGAATGAGGTGGGCAGCAGATGGGAGTGGCTTCCTTCTTCTGCCTTCCAAGGAGCCATGCAGTCTCTGATGTGCCTCTGTTTCTGTTCCTGCCCCTCTTAGGGGGTTCCTCCGGGAATGTCTCAGTTTTTACTTCTTCATGGCTTTGACTTGTATCCGCTGTGCCCTGATGCTACAGGAACACTTGTATCAACTTTGCCCTGTTGCTAGAGGACCATATTTTTGTCCAAGTACCATCATCTTTCTTCGCTGAGTCTCATTGCCTCAGTTCCAAATTCCTGAGAGAGAAAATCCATTTGGCATGCCTTGAGTCCCACTTCCATCTCTGGTCCAGTCGGCAGTAGTTCAGGGAGTTGTCAGCTTCGAGGGGAGCCCCTCCGGGTGGGTGCGGCCAGCAGGTGATGGTACCGGGTCAGCTGTGGAAGGGAGCTGTACGTTTCACCGGGGCAGTTGAAGGAAGCAATCACTTGTGTGTGTGGGTTTGTCCTAAGGATCTGGGACTTTCTGGCAGTGAGAATTTCGTAGTCACTTCTGAATGCCTCTCCCTCTTTATTCCGTAGGAAGGATAACCCTCCCGCTGGGAAGATGAAATCCCAGCAGACACCCTTAATTCTTTTCTGGAGATACACCCAGGAATTGAGAAGAAAACGTTATTATTTTTTCAATTAATCTATGGATTTTCCCCCTAATTCCAGGAGAAACACATACACGGTCATAGAAAACTTGGAAAACAGAAACCCACAACGATGGGAGGAAAAAGCAGCCGTAATCCGAGATAACTGCTGTTAACATACTGGTGTGTTTCCTTCTATTCTTTTTTCTTGAAGTAGTAGCCCGAGGCTCTGTGAAGGATCTGGGCTGAAGATCTATCTTTGCACTCTAATTACATGTCTTCAGACTCTAAGACTTTAGGATTGCTTTAAATGTGTTCTCGTAATTTTCCTCGAGCTCACAGGGTTGTTTTCCTCTTGCTCTTTGACCTTTTCCTGGAGGTGGCAGCTGAAACAGAATCAACATTGGCTAGTCCCTCTGTGCTGCCACCCCACTTTTGTGCAGATCACCACTGTACCCCCTTCCTGCCTGACCCCCGAAATAGCTTTTTAACTGCTCCTCTCTTGAGTCCTTTCTGCTTCCTTCTCTGGGGATGATCTTTTTAAAGCCCCAAATCTGACCTTACCAGTCTTCGCTGAAGATCCTTTCCTGATGATTCCCTGCACTTAGGATAAGATAGACAAAATCTGTAACATGGACCACTGGCTCACCCCATCACTGTTTTTTCCACTCACCCTCATGGCAACTCTTGGACTCTCTCAGTCACGTTCCTGCCTCCTAAACGCTGTTCCTACTGTTCTGAAGAGCTTGACTCTACTCTTCAGCCTGAAGGCTGAGTTCCATGTCGCTTCCTCAGAGAAGCCTTTTCTGACAGTGGCCCCTTAGAGACCCTTAACTTTTCCTTCACAACGAAGATCGCAGTTTGCACTTACGCATTTATTTGTTTGGCTATTACGGAACGTCTGTCTCCTGGATAGAAGTGAATACTCCCTGAGGCAGGGCAAATTTTGGTGGATGCTGTGTCCTACCCTAGCTGTCGTCCCCTCCTCAGCCACCACTCCCACCTCCCCACCCTGTGACAGCGCCTGTTACGGATTAGGGGCTCCGACAATGCTTGTCGAATGAATGAGTGAATTGGTGCTTGTCTGGTGCCCATCCGCGAGTGAAGGGTCACCACACGGTAGTGTACAGGATCGGGAGGTCTAGGGAGAGCATACGGTTTTCCATAAACCCTTGGCGTGAGCGGCTTTCACGTTTGCTGTCATGTGTGAGTGCCCCAGATGTGCACGCACACGGTGATAGGGGATGTGGCGCTGAGCTTGAACCGTGCGTGCTGAGATGCTGTGTGTAGGGCTGGTTCCAGGGCTGCTGAGTGAGGTGGGTGTTCAGGGAAGTATCTGCCCCTTGGTGTGGCCCTGCCACTCTCTACTTCCCACATTCTGTGGGGAGACTTCATTCTAGAGCATGAATTGTAAAGAGTTCGCTCTACCAGCCGCCAAGGTCCTGGGATTGGACGCCTCCACACAGCGGGGGTCCCTGCCTCTGAATCGGCCTGGTAGCCCTCTCTGCCTGCACTGTGGATGTTGCCTAAGTTAAAGGCAGATTTAGCTTTCCTAGAACTTTTAAGTGTTGATTGCCTTCTGGAGATGTTTCTTCTCTGGAGAAACATCAGTTCATGCGATGGACATTTGTCGAACCCTGGTGGGGCGTCAGCAGGTGGGGATGCAGGCACTGGGGGTAGACGTTACCGAGTCTAAGCTCATACAGCTCGCTGCACAACAGGCCAATAAATTGAGAGATGAGTCGTTAGGGCAAGGAATGCTGACTTTATTTGGAAAGCCAGCAGACCAAGATGATGGACTACTGTCCCAAAGAACCATCTTACCAGAGATAGAATTCAGGCTTCTTTTATGCTAAATGGGGAGGGGAGTGGTTGGTCGTCACAAAATTCTTGGCGTCAGAATCCTTTGTTCTGGCAGCCGTCCACATAGGTCAGGTAACTGATGTTTCTGTAAAACCTCCAACAAGACAAATGTTATTCTCTGTTCTGCAACTTTTTGTCTCTCTATGAATGGAAGTGTTATACCTTTAAAGGTCAGAGCCTTGAGAATGAGCTATCCTGTATATTTCAGGCAATAGGCAACATTCTTGTAGCAAAAGCAGTAGAACACAAAGGTTAAAGTAAAAGAAACAGATCCAATATGGAGTCCGATCTGTTCTTCCCTGTTACATAGAGAGCCGAATAAGACACGAAGGAGAGCTCAGCTCTGGAATGCCTGTTGCAGCTCACCATGTACTCTACATAATTATTTTAATTCCTCACATCAGCCTTATGATGTGCCTGTTATTAGCCCACTTTACAGTTGAGCAAATGGAGGCTCAGAGTTTCCATGACTTGCCTGAAGTCCCAGTTTGCATGGGCAGCAGCTATGGCTCATTCTCCAGTCATCTGACTCCTACTCAGAGTTCATTTTTACTACCTTAACCTCAAAATATGAATGTCCCTCTGCTGCATGCCCCTCCTAGTACATTTGTGGGGTGCTAATGTACTCCCCGGGTTATCTCGTCTCCTGGGAAATCTTGATCCCCCAAAGTGTGATGACACCCAGGGGCTCTTCCTTGGGCTCAATCACTTGGCAATATCCTTGCAAGTTGCAGAAGGTCCTGGCTACTGTACAACGCACTTCCATCTGCAAACATGAGGGTCTGATTCGTGAAAACTAGATTCTGCAGAGGAATCCAGCGTGGTTATTCTCCCTGGACAATGAAGCCAGTTGCTAAGCCCGGGACCTTTTTTGCTGGGGCAATTCAGGAGGTGTTTCCCAGTAAGCACTGCGCCATGAAAGATGATAGATGCACAGATTTCCAGGGCGATGTCTGACACTGGGGGAATCTTTAAATGAAATCCCTTTTAGGGAACCATCTGACTTAAACAGTTCATGATACAGGACACTCATGGCCACCTGAGACATTTCATTCCACCTACAGGCACATGCATTCAATTTTGGGCTCAACATACAAGGAAAACAATTCTGTCTCCTTGCAGCTTCCACCTGCTGGTCTTCCTGAGGCCGGGAGGCACCAGCACAGTGCCTCTCCCACATGGCAGGCTGGCCCTTGGGGAGCCTGCAGGGAGTTGCAGCCTGAGCCCAGGCTGGTCAGGCATGTCTGAGCAGGCCTGGTGAACTGCGGGGTGGATCTGTTCAAAGTCTATTTGCGAGAGAGACTGTGGAACCTCCTGGGAAGGAGCTCGTTTTGGAGGAAGAAGGAACTGAGCAAAAACAGTGGCCTGGTAACCAAGCTTTATTGCAGCAGGGCAGGAGGAATTCTGAGCACGGCCTGGCGTGCCCCTCACAGCCGACTCTGGGTGCAACTCAGCTCCCACAGGACTTCTTTCAGCTACTTATGGAGAGCATATAGAGATGGAAAGAGCTGCTTTAAACTAATACATGGTGGTCACCTGGGAACTAGCTTTGGGACTGGTTTTGAGAGTAAAACCCACGATGGGGGAGAACGGCTCTCTCCTCCACCACGTGGCGGAGCCCCGCACACGCTTGGCTCGGGGGCCTCCAGCACCTCCACTGTGGCAGGGACAGCAGTGCCCAGCAAGAGACGGCGGGGTCAGTGTCCTGGCAGAGGGCTTGGAGTGGGCCAAGGGGAACCACGTGGTGGGGGACAAGGAAACTGACTGTGCGTGTCTTGGGCATGCATGAGGCACCCCTAGGGATTCTAGAAACACTGGGGGTTAATTACAGAGGGGCAGACATCCTGAGTGACCCAGTGGAAGTTAAGTCATTGTTACTAACGTGATTGGATGCGAAGGGGCTGTTGGCCTGGGAGGACTGTCGTGGCCCCACCCCCAGCTTCTCTTTTCCTGGTTGAACATCCCCAGCGTCCTCTGTTGTTCTTCAGAACCCCCCGTTCTGAGTTCCCTGATGCTCTCCTTACTCCCTTTGGGAGCCAGTCCAGGCTGCCAGCGCCAAAACCGTTTGCTGAAAGAATTTTAAGAAGCACTAGGATTAATATGGCCTAACATTCTTTTTTTCTTGACCGGGTGAAATGAAGGCTTCCAGAGGCTGGAAGTGAGTTGCCCGAACCATATGTACACAGTCAGGGGAAGAGTCAGGGCTCCCCCCGAGTCACCTGGCTCAGAGCCGGGCAGCAGGCTCTTGGCCATCACTGTTCTCCATGAGGCATGGTGATGGGGATGAAGTGACCCTCAGTTTGCATGAGGTGAACACTAGATGACCCAGGACGCATATCTCTTTGATATTCTATAATTTTAAGGACCCAGAAATGATGGTGGAGAAACAAACAATAACTGGGTGTCTTCCAAATACCAAGCATTTAGTTACATGGTGGCATCTGTTCTCACAACAGCTGTGTTAGGTAGTCAGGTCAGGTGAGACCCTATTTTACAGATGGGGACGTAGAGGCTCAGAGAGGTGAAGTCATTTGCTAAGCCATCCAGCTAGTAAGTGGAGGAACCACCAAACACATCTTGATGTCAGAAGCCCACGCTTTTCCCATGACATCATTTTGTTGAGCGTTACTTGCTGCAACTTACCTTACAAAAGCAGTGATCATTATTTAAAAAATTTTGAAGTAGAACATCAAGCATGTTTTGCAAACTGCACATTCCTCTCTTCCGCCGTCCCCTTTCTGGGTGAGACGCTCTTCCTTCCCTCCTGCCGTTTTGCCCACAGTTGAGAATCCCTCCATCGATGGTTTAGAATCTTGCTCTGGGTGTGAAACGATTGGCGTCTAAGGATATATTTGTTCTGGAAGAGAGGAGACAGGACAGCCTTTCTGCCCATCTCTCTTCCTGGAGCCTCCCCCCTCACCCATTTTCTTCTGCCTGGAGCAGTTATCTCTGGGTCCCCCTTAGTCTGCCCCCTGACGCTGCCCGTCTCCGAAGCAGCAGGCGGGCGGCCCCCGTGTCTGAGCCGGCCATCTCTCAGCGCGATTGCGAGCGCGGTTATCTTTCATTTCTGGCATGTGCTGTAACACAAGAGTGATCTCGACTTCAGAGATTATCACCTCTCATCTTTCATTCTCCCTTTTCTTCTCTCCTTTTTCTTCCTGCAAGATGATGAAATTACCAGACAAAGCCTCCCCTCCTCCAGCCTAGTCAGAGCTCAGAGATATTTACTTCTCGGGTAAACAGCTGTAATCGCCCTCACCAGACTTTATCTCACAGTTAAGTAAGTTAAATTCTTCTGGTCTAATCCCCCATGTGCTGTGGTTTTTGGAGTATAAAGCATTCGCAGTCTTTTGATATAACATGACAACACTGGACCACTGGATGTGATTAGGCAGCCGGCAAAGAGGTTTCAATGTAACCAAACTGGAAAAGAAGGGCTCCCTGGCAAAACAGCTTTGGGCAGGAAAAAAAAGAAAAAAATGCACGGAAAAGTTCATTTGCTCACGAGAGGAACGGAAGAGGGGCATATGGGTGTTTGCTGGGCCTGGACGGTCCCCAGTTATGCAAATGCTTGGTGGACCGTGAAACTTGAGCCCACCCTTGCGTTTGTGTGATTCCATGCTGTCCCTCATCACGTGACGGCCACCGCGGCCGGGAGAAGACAGGAGAGGCGGATGTCACTGAGCCTGTGCTTGGAGGTCACCTCGTTCCTAGCGAGAGAAACAAGACCTGCTCACACCTCTGGGAAACAATAGGAGGGCATTTTAAGAACAAAGGCTTAATCAGACTTGGGTCAAATCCTTGAAAGTTCTGGGGCGTGGGAGATGGTTAGGTGATAGGATGGTCAGACAGAAAGGTGTCTGAATGTGGATGGAGACCAAAGCCATCCTGGGAGACTGGACAGGTCTTGTGTGTGTGGTTGGTGGTGCCGTGGCGGGGACAGAGGGTAGCGGAGCATCTCCGAATGTCGGCATCAGCAGAAGCCAAGGTTGGGAGACGGAAGGCGCCTGGCGTGCGTGTGTCCGGCGGGCAGCTCTTTGACAGCGGGCCAGGGCTTCGCGCCCAGAGGCGACCGTGGCTGCCGTGAAGATGCTCGGCAGCGCTTCCCGTTTCTATGCATAGATGCCATGCGTTGGCTTTCCTTTCCTGTCGACCTTCCAGTCAGTCCTAAATTCGGTTCCCGTTCTCTGCGTCCCCCTGCCTGCCAGTGCCACCGTGCTCTCCGCCAAGCTGTGACACTTCCCCAAGCACCGCCTGTGCATTTTTAAAGGCTGAGCCACAATGTGGGGTTCAGCTGCTCCTGCCACCCTCCCTTTGTGTATGTGCGTGTGAGAGAGAGAGTGTATTTTTGGCCTTAAAGCCCCATTAAAAAGAAGAAGAAAGGAGACTGCCAGGGCCCAGGTCTGAGAGGCAATTTGCGGAGCTTAAGAAGCTGCCCTATTGTCCCCACAGCAGGTGACACTTGGCTGGAGGCAGATCCATCAGTCAGTTAGCTCCCCTCCGAGAGCAGCTCCAACACTCGGGTCGGGGTGCGGCGGGGGACTAAGGTGTCTCCCACCCTGTCCCCTGCTTGGGAGAAGACAGGGCCCCAGGCCACCTCTCCAGGGTCCCCTCTCCCTTCCCTTTGGGTGGCCTCGCCCTGCAGAGCCTTGGGAAGTGTGGTCCTTGAGTTTTCCTCTTCCTGCGCTGTCCCCCTCCCGGCAGCCAGACCTGCTGGGGTCACCGCTGGATGGGGATCACGAACGGATGCCCAGGCCAAGCTGAACCTGGGACTTGCCCCCAAGGGTCCACGTGTCCCGAATATGCTCCTTGTAGCCCCTCTGCTACCTGCCCCAGCTCTTCACTCCTAGAGACTTTGGTCCTAAAATAAATCTCCTTCTCCATGTTTGCCCTGTGCAGGAGTCCCTCGCTGCATTTTGTCAGACTATGGGTGTGTACGTATGTACGTACGTAAGTATAAATGAAAGAATGAAAAAAGAAAGAAAGGAAAGAAAGCAGGAAGAAAGAAAGAGAGAAAAGGAAGAAAGAAAGGCAGAAAGAAAGAAAGAAGGAAAGAAAGGAAGGAAGAAAGAAAGAAGAGAAAGGAAGGAAGAAAGGAAGAAAAGAGAGAATCAAATAGAATCAAAGGTAAGGTGTTTGCTTTCAATACCTACCACCAAAATACCAACCCCTCTGCCCCTGCCAACAAAAACATTCATCTCTTCACCTCTTTTCCCCACTGGTCACTTGTGGGGAGCAGGGGGTAGGGCTGTGCCCTACCTCCTGAGTGTTTAATAAGCCATCAGGCATCAATACTCACTGGGGATTGTCATAGTCTCGGGGCAGCCGGTGGGAGCTGAGTCTGATGAGGCTGTGGGAGGAGAAGAGGAGGAAACTGAGGAGACTTGATGGGGAGGCCATGAGCTGTCAAGGGGCCCTGGACACTGGCCTTCCAAGTGACAGAAGGGAAAGCAGGAGGACACGGGAGGACTCAGAGGAGGAGATGGGTCATTGAAGTCCAGTGCGGCCAAGCCTCCAACTCTGGACCTGCTTCCCTGCCTCTTTCCACACTTGTTCTCATGCAACAGACTTGGGCCGGGGCCCGCGGGGCGAGAGGGCAGAGTTTTGGGCAGGGCCCTGATCCTGCTGGGACCAGCCGAGCTGTCAGCAGGGCGAGTCCCACATCCCCATGTTGGGAGGATAAGGTGGCTCGTCTTCCCAAGGCGAGGCTGAGCGTGTCTTACTCTGTGCTGTGGTTGCCTGACCTCCTGCTGGAATTCCTGACCCTGGTTTGGAGCTGCCCTGTCTGCAGCGCATCGTGACAGGATCCCTCACCCTGTACACTGGCTTGAAATGTGGTGAAATAAATGTCATAATTTTAAGACTCTAAGTGTCAACAGTCCGCAACAGACGAGGGTTCGGTTTATGATTTTTGGACTTGATGATGGTACCTAGTGATACATATTTAGTAGAAACCGTACTTCAAATTTTGATCTTTTCCCTGCCTAACAATACCCTGTATCTTTTCTCGCGATACTGGGCTATTGACAGCCACACCATCTCGGGGGTAAACAGGCAACACACATACAACCATTCTGCACCCAGATGACCAGATGTTTTTCACTTTCAGTACGATAGTCAATCAATGACATGAGATATCCAACACTGTATTCTACAATAGGCTTTGTGTTAGATGCTTTTGTCCAGGCTAATGGAAGTGTTCTGTTTAAGGCAGGCTAGGCTAACTCATGATGTTTGGTAGGCTAGGTGGATTAAATACATTTTCAATTTATGGTATTTTCAACTGACAATGGGTTGACTGGGATGTAACCCCATCGTAAGTCGAGGAAGGTCTGTAGTGAAATGTCGTATCTAGCCATTGAACTGATCCAGAATCAAGTGAAAGAATATTCATGGAGCGTTGGACATGGTGATGCCCGTCATGGGACTATGAATGGGAATAACAGTGGTACTACTGATAGATATTGTTCATTGAGTGCCTTTTAAGTGCCTGGCACGCTCTTGTATAATCCTGACAAAAACCCTTTATCACCAACTGACAGTTAAGGAAATAGAGGTTGAGTAGCTTGCCCAGGGCTATATAACTTGTGAAGAGGCAAAGCTGGGGTTCAGACTCAGCTCCAGGGCCAGACTCCAAAGCCAGGAAATATGTGAGCATAGGAACGAAGTCAGTAGAGAAAGGTGTAGAATCAGATGATCAGACCTGTGGTCCCGCCTACACATCAATAGGAGGCGGTAAGGAAAGAAGGTCCATGAAAGCTCCAGGGGTGACCGAAGTTTCTGGAAGGAGTTGAGACCTACTCTGGATTTAGGTAAGTAGAGGATTAAGGTGTGTGAGTGAGCATGGGGTGTGAGAGTCAGTGAGGAGAACAGGAAAAGAGGATGGGGGTTGGTTTAGGAAGACACCAGGAGCCGAGGCAGCACATTAATGTGGTTTAATGCTAGCGTCCCCACCCTTTCTCTGCATGAATTTGGGAAAATCAATAAACCCCTCTAAGCCCGGTTGCTCGTCAGTAAAGCAGGGATAACGATGGTAAGGACTGTGAGATAATTCACGCAAAGTATTCAACGTCTGGCACAGGCTAAATGCTTCATAAACGTCGTCTGTAGTTGAAAATGTTCTTCGTCACTTGATCAACTCCTCGGTTTTTGTGTTATCTTGACTCTTCCCCATTCTTTAGGGTCCTCCGGCCACAGAGTCATCAAGTCCAGTTGATTCTCTCTTCATAATATTTGTTCTTTCTTTTCTTTTCTCATGGCCATGACCCTATTCTAGGTCACTGTCATGACATGTCCAACATACGGCAACAGATTCCTGCTGGCTTCCTACCTTCAGCCTTTCTCCACACCAGTCGACTTGGTACATTAATACCAGATTGTTCCCCCAAACCACTGCTCTCTCTGGCTTCCTTTCCGGCTCAGAACCCTCCAGTGACTCACTCTCGCCTTTTGCTATTCAATCCAGACTTCTTAGCTGAATCACCTACTTTTCCATTTATTTGCCTGTTTCTCAATATGGTTGCTCTTATTGTCTCATAAGCATGCTAGGATTTTTCTTGTCAATGAGCCTTCATTCCTGTTTCCTCCTCCGGGCATATAGCAAGTGCCCTACATACGAAATCTTAAGTTGCAAAATTTCAAAGATGTGAACATGTGTTTGCATATTCAATCACGTAAGTTAGTTCATGTGTCTGGAGCACATTGTCACGTGCATGCATCTTCTACAAGTGGTTGTGCTTTTGTGTACTTTACTGTACAGTACTGTATAGAGTACAGTATGCAGTATCTTTATTTTAAGCCCAGGATGTCCTAAAGCAACAGTAAAAGCATCGGTATATAGCCGATTGTGTGAGTTGGGTACCTAGGATAACTTCGCTGGACTTACGAACAAATTGGACTTAGGAACACACTCTTGGAGCTGAACTCGTTCGTATGTAGGGGACTTACTGTATCCCTCTTCCTCTCCTCCTAGCCAAGCGCTCGTCTTCCAACCTGGCTCCTTTGAAGGCCAGCTCCTGACCAGTCGAGCGCATGAGATCTCTCCCTTTGGTGGACACCTTTTGTACTCTCCCAGTGCCTTGCTTATTTGGCCAGAAGCTCATAATACACACTCACGAGAAATGGACAGTTTCCCCAGATGGGCTGTAAATCCTCCAGGGAAGGCCATTTCCCTTCCTCTTCTATCCCCTGTGGCTCCCAGCACAGGCCAGGGCTGAGCCTAGACAAGGCACTCCATACATTTAAAAATTAATTTTGTTGAAGAAAGGCAGTAGGGAGAATGCTGATGATGAAGAATAGAAGGTAGGAGAGAAAAGCCTCTTTTCTAGCAAAGTTGGATGATTTTTGTGATGCAGCAGGAGCTGTGGCTTAGAGTGGCCGGTCACTCATACCCCTGGAAACCAGCCGTTTCTTTCTCTTGTGTGTCGCCCTGGACCATCCTTATTTTTTTCCAGCTTTGCTTTCTGCCCTGGAAGCTGCTCTCTCCCCACATCTCCTCTCCCGGGATTCCTGGTAGAGCTCAAAGCCTTCGCAGAAGGCAAGCTGGGATGGGATTGGCGCTTAGATGTAAGTCCTCTATCGCATACCCCACCCAGGGCCCCACCGGTGGTTCACCATTGGTTGGGAGTGTTTGTTTAATGTCTGAGCAGATGAGTCTAGAGTGTATGAATGAAGCATTGCACATATTGGAATACAGTGCAAACCCTTTCACAATAATATGTGGCCATTTGCTGTATCCTGAATGACAATAACAGCAATAATGGGGATAATCTGATGGGAAAAGCAGAGCGGGATGGATGATGGGTGGGACACCAGGGAACCTATTCTCCGCCCAGGGACTTGGGGTTCAAGCCAGGCTTTCCATTTTTCTGGGTTTGTGCTCCGTACCCAGCTGGCAAGACGCCTCCCTCTGATTCAAAGAGGGGAGAAGAATCCCTCACCCAGGGCTCTTGGGGACGTCAGACCGCTCCTTACGCAACAGCCTCCTAATGAGTTAAGTGTAAATGAATCAGAAGCAGATGGATTGGATTGTTCTGGAAATACACCCGAGGTTTAAAAATTAAGGGAAAAAGCATTTGGCAAAAGGCATTTTGGGGTTTGCCAAGACCCAGAACATTTGAAAAACAGTTCAAGATTTCTTTTGCTTTTTCTTTTCTCCTTAGTTGTGAAACCCACAATGCTGCCTACAGGTGGTAGAAGGAGACGGCCCCCTTCTTCAGACTGATGTTCCTCTTGCCGTGGGGGTGATGGACCCCGGACAGGAGGCAGTGGCTACCGAAGCAGGGCCTGACTGTGTCCAGGGGCAAGGCCCCGCGCCCGCCTCTGTTGGCAGGGGAAGGAGGGCCCTGGGGCTTGCAGCTCCCAGCCTGGGCCTCGCCCTCCGTCCGGGCCTGCTCTGGGCTGCTCTCTATGGCGTGCAGTGTGTCTGCTGCCTTTCTAAGCCTTGACTCACCTTGTCCAAACATGGGGAAGCTCATTACATAAGGGAAACGGTCTCCAATCTGCTAGGCGAGAAACTCTGGAAGTTAGCAAACGCTAATCCAATAAAATATAAAGTGAAATGTTTATTCTAGAAAAAACCCTTCAAACAATTTTTTTTTATTAGTCACATTTGGCACGGTTGAGCCTTTCCCTGGAGGGACCATCTTGCTGAGGGAAAAGGGAAACAAAGCAACGATCTCAGAGGAAAACTCAACCCAGCAGTTTCTAAATCTGCAACTGGCTGGCTGTGGGATTGCACACAAGACAGCAAATCTCTCCATGTTTTGGTTGCCCAATAACCATCTTGCAAGGGTTTCTTTGATTAAAGGCAAATATATGAATCAAATAGGTCAGGGGATGATTCACGCTGATAACGAATCCTAATGTTCCAGGAGCATTAGGTCTTTGGTGTAATCAACACATGGGAGGGACACTTAGCAAATTCTAGCAGAGTTGTCCCCCGTCCCTCTTTCCCCCAGACACCTACCTGTGAAGCCTGACTCACCTGCACGCCTCTCAGAATTCTGTGCCTTGAAAGCCTGGTGACCTTGGCCCTTCCCCAGGTGGGACGGTGGGAGACACTGGGAGACAGTGGCTCTGTGACCTGGGGTCCTACCCCAAGATTTCTAATTACGTTTCGGGGTCACCCACGTCCAAGAAGAGCTGTCGTCGTGTATGGGCTCTGCCACAACCCTGCCTGGAAAAAGCAATACTGGAGTTTCTCTCTGGTCTTGCTGCTGCTCTCACCCCCCGCTTCTAACTGAGGCCCGGGGCTTTGGCGTGGTGAGAGGCTGGGAGCTGCAGGTCAGGCTGTGGGTGGGTGCTGTTGGCAGAGTGCGGGCAGAGCACGACTGAATTCCGTCCTTCCTCGGAGCCCCACCCAACCTGTCTTTTCATCCGTTTGTTCATTTACCTCCTCATCAGCTGTGTGGGTGCTGGCTCTTAGCCTGACCTCCAGCAAAGATAGGTCTGTTCGCCCCCGTCCACGTTGACAATGACAATCGGCCATTGCATAAGTGGTTACCATTTACAAAGAGCTTTCACATATATAATCTTGCCTCCTCTCAAAAACCCACAGCAAATGCAGGGGCCCTCAGATCATCTGGTCACCATCTCATGACAGAGGGGACGTTCTTCCCAGGGTCCCACAGCCACGCAGAGGCCAGGCTTGGTTTAGAGCCTCTTCACTCCCCAGGCTTGTACTTGAACTCACCTTGTTCTTGATCAGGATCTATTTTGTTCTGTGTCCTCCTGTTTACATTACCCCACGTGGACTGTAAACTCCTCTGGGACAGGGGTCATGTTTGGTACGTCTCCATAGCTCGCATGGAGAGGGGCTGAGCAGCGTATGTGGAATCTGCTTAACAAACATCCAATGAACAGTAAAAAGTATTGAACTGGGTAGGACTAGATCACGGCGAACAGATTGGCATTGCGTTGCCTGATCTGAAAGAGCGGCTCCGGGTCTCTGGGAGCCTCCCTGACTGTCACGTGCTCTCCACCCTCACCCCCTTTAGTCCTGACACAGACTCCCTGACACCAGCTGTAGCATTATTACCCTTATTATCACCACTCTCGCAGAGCCAGCTCCCAGCGTGGGCCAAGACATAGGAAAGAAGGTGGGAGCTTCTAGATATCGTTCCAGCCAAGGGAATACGAGGCAGAAGCCCCGGCATTGGAGGGCGGAAGCAGCCCATGTGGGGAGAGAGGGGACAGACCACGTGGTCTTTGAGCTGGAGCCTGGCCCTACCCCGAAGTGCTGGGTGACCTCAGCCCCGCTGCCTCTGGCTGAACGTGAGAACAAAGGTCCTCTCTGTCCTGCCTCCTTGCTTCTTAACTATATGAGTGAGAGGGCAAATGAGATCCCATTTTGAACTCCCAGGAGGAAAGGCAGTAGTAATAACAACGATTATGTAGAGGGTCTGGCTTGTTGAGGCTGCCTTCAAACAGAAACTAGCTCACCCCCCAGGGCAGGTGGAGGCCACCCCTAGGAGCTGGGAGCCATTCTGGCTTTGGGGGTGCGGGAGGTACGGGGAAGGGCAGAGAACGCGGCAAGGGCTTCTCTTTCAGACTCATCACCGTCCTTGGAATTCCTAGGTGTGTGGGAATGCTGGTCAGGCCTCCTGCCTCCCCGGAGTTTCTTCCTCTCAGGGGAGAATTCAGGCTTCCCCATTTCTGACATGATGATTCAGAGCAAAAGTGGACTTGTCAGAGACAGGAAGGAAAGATAAGATAAAAATAAAAAGTTAGCCAGACTTATAAGTTTTTCTGGCCTTAGTTCCCCCTCTTCCTACCGCACAGCATTCACATTCTAGAAAATCAAAATCCCACAGCAAAGCCAGGAAAGGAGGGCAAGGCCACAGGCTCCAGGTCAAGGCCGGAGGGCAGTGGAAGAAGTGATTCAGAGCCCGGGGATGGAGGAGACCGCGGTGGCCAGGATGCAGGGCTCCGGGCGGGGCGTCAGCCTCAGTGCTGCTCGCGCACCCGCCCCCATCCACCCCAGAGGCAGGCAGCCGGGAGCCATGTGATCGATGGGCCCCAGCTTGAATGGAAAGTCCAGATTCCAGGGACACACAGCTTAAAAGGCAGGAGGAAACCCACCTCTCACATCTGCAACAAAATTAAACTAAATACATAAAATTTGTTAGTTTACAAATAGAACTGTTACTTGTTTCTCGGGGTATTAACAATCTCCTTTTTTTGATTAAAAGAATGTATTTTTAATTAAAAATTTTTTTTCTGGTAATGCCCGTGAAAGACGTTTGTTTCAGTTGCCAGCATTTCTGCAGAACTAATGTGGGTGGATTGTGACAGATATAATTTCTCCATCCTACAGTTTCATCAGCTTGAGTTCTGTTAAACTATACCCGCTGGGCTTAGCTCCTTTTAAAGTTTCCGCTTTGACAGGTAGATTTATTAGTCTTGAAATTTGTACAAATCAGATGTCACTCGTGGCAACTTGTCAAAATGTCAGTCTGGCGAGGCGGCATGAAAGGCTTTCTGGAGAGGGAGACAGTGGTGAGGCAGGCTTTAAAGAGCTCCAGCGCGAGCTGAGGAAGGAATGGGGCCGTGGCAGCTTCTTGATCCTGAGGCTTTACTTTATTGAATATCTCGGGCTGGACAGCGGACGGGCCGTCCGATCCCGGGTCTCTGAGACATCAAGGCTGACAGCCCCCGAATCATGGCTCCTGTCTGTTGCAATGTCAAGTTTCTTTGCTTGTTATGTTCACTTAGTGGGAGAAGGCCAGGGGTGCCGGTGTGGGGAAGGAGAGGGAATCCAGGTCTTTTGGTTTCCAAGAATGCTGGCTGGGTCCGGGCTGATGGAGGGGTGTTCCGGGGTGGGCTCCCCTGGCCAGAGCTCAGCGCAGCATCCCGGCTCATCAACCGAGATTCGAGTTCCACTGGGGAGAGGATGCAGCAGGAGGGAGGGGAAGGTCTCAGGTGGGAACTACAGGAGGGGACAACCCCGGCACAGCCGCAGGGGACCCAGGGCCTCCCTTCCCAGTCTGCTGGCTTCCCACACTGACTTGGTCCCGATCACTTAATCAAAGATCCCACACTCTGGTCACCTCCATCATTATCTTAGTTTGACACAGAGGGAAATGTTATTAATAGTCAGAAACTTATCTGAATATTTTTCCCCTGGGGCAGTGGGCAGGAGTGCTGTAAAAAGAACTGAGCCAGGGAGTCCGGTGGACCGGACGTTCAAGGCTCTGAGAAGGTGCCCTCTTGAGGTGAAGGCCAGGGGTGGGGAAGGAGAGTGAATCCAGGTCTTTTGGTTTCCAAGGATGCAGGGCTCGTGCTCCTGCAGTGGAAATATAATTCTGGTGGAGGAAGCTCTTACTGGACGATTGCACTGTTTGCCCATCTGTTGGTCCGTGTGTCTGCCCCGGGATGTCGGAAGACACCCAAGAGAGCTGCAGAGCTCAGTATTCCTACCACCTCTCTCTCCCATTCACCAAGAGGTTCAGGTGGGCTTGACACTGATGTCTTCAGAGACATAGGGCAGCTCTGAGACCCACACCGGATAACTGGGTCTTCCCTTACTCCCAAGCAGCGGGCTGGGGAACTGCCAGGCTGACGTCCTCAGCGTCACCTTCCCATCCACCCCCACCCTTTCTGGTCCCTTGTCTGCCTCTGAACTGTGGCGTCTCAGCCTCAGGCCAGGCACGACTTGATTTGAGAAGTGTGAAGTGTGCTCTCTCCCGCCCCATCCCCCGCCTTCTCATTTCTTTGCCTGTTGAATTATTGAAGGCCTTTTTCCTTCGTGAGTTCCCAGAAACTCCTGCTCCGATGCAAATGCCTCTTTGAGGGAGGAGACACCTCCTTACTGGGGATGAGGTGACAACACTGCTGAAAGCAAGGAAGTATTCTGTGGGGGCCAGGATCGGGGAAGAGGAAGCATGGAGACCCAAGGGGACCTGCCCAGCTCGTGATATTTTTGAGAGGCCGACCTGCCTGATGCATCCCTGTTCCGTTTCCAGAGCGGGGCGCCAGGCTTTTTAAAGAGAGACAGGCAGGCCAGGTAAGGGGAGGCCGGCAGGGAGCCCCGAGGACCCTTCCCGGCCTCTCACCTGTCTTGCTCTCTAGTGAAGGGAAGGGGACTTCCACTTGCCCCTCTGTCCCCTCAACAGCACAGATGTTTGTCAGTGACCGAGTCCTTCTCTGTCAGCAGCGTGGAGTCCGAGGCGTCAGGAGGGGGATTTTCCTCTCGCTGGGCCCAGGAAGGTGTCGGTGTTCTTACTGAAAAGGACAAGAATCGGGTCCACCGTTTATCTTTTCTCGTTGGCGCCTGGCATGCTGAGGAACTGAGATCATCCCAGGTGAAAAATCTCAGACGTTAAGAGGCATGACAATGATCACAGTCGTGACGATATAATAACAGGGGTAGTTATCCTAATAATCCCGTAGGATGTATATAGCCTGTCTTTCAAAGCACTCAAAACACTCTCGCGTCTGTGATCGCACATCCTCACAGCCTGCTTCTGGGGGAGAGATGGAGTGGAAGAGGCTCTTGCAGCTACGTGGGGAAACCGAGGCACCTAGCTCATGCCGTTCACTCTGGGCCCTTTAACTCAGCCACGTGACTCCTGGAAAAATGAATCTTTATGTTCGCTATCGCCCAATTATTTTGAGCTGCCATCCTGTCCCTGAGAGCGGAACACACACACACACACATCTGTGGCTTCCAACCCCCAAATGGGCCATTACTGAGAAGCGCTTCAGTTTACAGAGTTGAAAGACTTAATCGCCAGCCTCCACCCCAGCCCTCTTTCCTCCAGTGCTGTGCGCCGGTTCCCTCATCAAAAGGGAACAGGGAAGAGGCAGATCTGAGGGTTTTCACAGGGGAAAACTCTTTAAAAGAATCGCTCTGTGTCATAGTGCAGGGTGGCTTCCTTTCATGTGGCAAATGCATTGTGGCAGCTCCCCGCTCCACATCAGATAGATCATTACAGTGGGGACGGGTGGGATGGGGGGAGTCTTCCCAGCCCCTCCTCCCAGGCAGCTCGGCCCGTCACAGGGAGGTGGGCTGGGGTCACTTTCAAAGGGCGAGCGTGGGGTCCTGAGGGGCTAATGAGTGGAGAACAGAGAAAAAGCGGTGGGTGCTCGTCGCTCGCGGGAGTCCTGTGATCCTCCGTAGTCAACGTGTCTCTGCTTGGTAATTTTAGGGCAGGCAGCAGGGAGAGAGAACGCGGGCTGGGGGGAAAGATGAGAAGGCGGGGAAAGGCAGGGGAGAAGAAGGAAAAAAAAAAAACACCCCACCAGCCTGTCTGGCGTTAGTTCAGAAAGCTCTCCAACTCACACATCTGGTTCTTATATTTCAAAGTTAATTAGTCATATTGAGGCTGTCTGAAGATAAATTTATCATCCAGAAAAAACACAAACAGTTTGAAAAATGAAAGGAAGTGGGGTGACATGGCTTGACGTTTAAATAAATCATTTTAACATGATTAAAAAACTTGTCCTGTCTGACACCCAGCACTTGGGTACTTTGTAAAGAATTTTTGACAAAGACAAGTCCCTGTTTGGTGTACGGAAGCCCTTGCCATTCAATTACTCAGAATAGTCTTTGGCCAGTTACTTTCTGAGCGACTTCTGGTGTGTGTGCCGGGCACACGGCTGGGCCCTACTTTCTGGGGTGGTGGTAGGAAGCGTGGGGTAGCCAGTGGTTATTCCAGTTGAAAAAAAAAAAAAAACAAAACAACTCAGACGTGAAGCGGTGGGGTAACTGGAGAGCTTTTCTTTGGAGAGGAGTGAGGGTAAAGTGAAGGCTTAATCCGGGCCTCTCTGATGGCTGTCGGGTTTGAGCCGGAAATCCTTGCCCGGCCCAAAGAGGAAAGATCCTCTTCAAATGTCTAGGCAGAGACTTCCAAGAACCAGATGTGTCCTGTTTCTTACACCTCCCAGGGCTCCGCTGATGGTTTCTGTGACAATGGAATTAGGAATCGGGGCTGTCTCTGGCCTGGCTGTAGGAAGTGGCGGCCAGATGGGGGTGGTAACAGTCTAAATTGTGGTGAGTCCGCTGGTTGGTTTGTTGGAGGAGCAGGTGTAGGTGAGCTGGAGTCTGTACAAGCTGAGACACACCACCGTCCTCCTGTTCTTCCCACCCTGCCCCAGCTGTGCCAGTGAATCCTGTGTACTCAGTAAAGGTCGCTGGTTCCTGTTCTCCCGAATGACGGACAGCCCTTCCCAGCCCAGCTCAGCAGTGGGGACAGACATCTGGAGTGGTGGTGGTAGAGACCCTGGTGGCATATGTGGGTATTTCTAAATGTGATGGAAGGGGGGGGGCATATCCCAGGGCCTCCCCCAAATCTGTCCAAGGTAAATTGGCTCTTGGGAGATTTCGACGCTCCTTTTCATTTGTCCCTTGGTCGCGTGCTCCGTGCAGTTCAGGAGTGATATAATACAACATGAACGTTCTCTCCTATTAGCAATTTGGTCTCATCAGTTTTGTTAATGGGATAACAAGAGGTGCCGGTTATGGTGCAAAAGTCTCATCATGTTGGTAATTTTCACTGTAACATGTTAGCGATCTGTCACTATTTGTTTCCAGTAATACTGGCAAGAGTCTGCTTACATCAGGGTCTCGAAGGTTCTCTCCACACTCCCAGACTGTTCTTTCTTTCTCTGGCTAGGTAGCTTCCCTCCTCTGATCTGTCTCTGTCCCTCTCACTGCGCCTTTGTTTCTGTCTTCCTGATACCACCTCCCTCCCCTCTGATAACCGATGACAATGTATGTTTCGGAGGGAAACGCTGTCCCAGGGCAGCCCCTGCAAGGATAGAATTCCAGACCTGGAGGCCCCAAACGATCATAATCCCCATCCTTTCATCTGTCAGATGGAGAAATCGAGGTCCAGAGAGGAGAAATAAGTTGTCCAAAATATCACCGTCAGTTTATCACAGTCAGAGCAAGGCCAGGCCTAGGACCCTGGTTTCAGGATTTCAAATCATGGTGCCTTTTACTATGTGATGAACAGTGTCATACGAAAAATCAGTCAACCCCAGAAACCAACTTTCTTGCACATGGGAAACTCATTCGGGTGAAGTTAAGGTCACGGAGAAGAAAAAGTCTCCTTCGCCCTCATAACGGGGCTTTTCTCATCTTGATCAGGATGGGACCTCAAACCACGTAGTTTTCTGACGTGAGTCATCCTACCAGCTGAGCCCCAGTCTCAGTGTCCCCCGCTCTAAAATCAGGAAGGGAAGGCTCTCCTTAGCGAATCCTGGCCATCAGCTGGGTGGATGAAGCTTCCGGCCCCAGCGCCGGTCACCAGTGGTCCAGCACAGAAGCCCTGGCCACAGATAGCCTTTCCTATGCCAGGTGAGATGCTCCTGCCTACCTCCGGGCCCTGCAGCCCTGCTGCAGCTCTCAGAGACCTTCACCTTGCCCTTGTGCGTCAGCTGGGGAGGGCAGGATGCACTACTGTTGGAAGCGTTCCTTTCCACAGCTGGTGCCTTGAGGCATGGAGGCTGAGAAAAGCCAGAAGCATCACCCTGTCGTGCAAAGATGCCAGATTTCCAGTCAGACGGACTAGGGTTTGAATCATAGCTCTGCTACTTAGTAGCTGCGTGAGCATTCCAGATACAGAAACTGTGTCTCTGTTTCCTTACATGTAACATGAGGAGTCCTAATAGTCTGCCCATAGGTTTGCAGTGAGGAGTAGGGAACGTGTATGTAAAAGACCCAGAACTTTCCAAGGCACCTAGGAAGCCTGCCCCTTACTCACAGTACAGGCAGGTGGCGTGGAGACTTACCTTGACCATCTTTTGAATTTGCTCGTATCAGGCTCATGGTGTCTGGATGTGTGAGGTTCAGCGGTGCTGGACCATTGAGGGACGTGTTCTATTTCCAGGGTCAAGGAGGATTTCGAAAGCAGAGGGATCTAGAGCAGCTGTTGAGAGGAGGGGAGCATGCCAACCGCTGAGTCACCAGGGGTGTCGATGTTTAGAGGAAAGAAGGAATATCCGCGTTTCTGTGGCAGGGAAAGAGGAAAAAGGAAAACAGAGGCTCTTGCTTGGGTGCTAGTGGAGCTACTGGCTTGTGCACGTTCAGAGCCTTCCCACAGATCGTCCAAAGCTTCTAAGGAAACCGCCAGCTGACTTTGAAATCTCAAAACAGTCTCATCACACCCTGTTGAATCATAAACTCTGTCTAGGGTGGGGATGTGGCAGTGCCATGCCGGGAAGGGGGCGTGCGCTCCTCCGAGGGGCGCCTCCCAGGCCTAAAGGGGATCAGAACCCCGGCTGGGCCGCCCTTCCTCCTGCTGTCCTTGAGATGCTCTGGCTATGTGGTCTGCCTGCCTGCCTGCCTGTCTGGTGCTTCCTTAGGAGCTAACAGACTCTGTGTGTGTGTGTGCGCGTGTGTGTGCGTGTGCAGGCGTATGTGCATGAATTTGCCTTTCCTGTGATCCGGGTCTCTACTTAGAAAATGGGAGGTCAGGGGATTCACAGTGGGATCCGTTTATAAAAAGCTAGGTCTGGGCAGCCAGGCCCTGCAGACCTGCCCCTCTCTGGGGTCTCAGTTTCTCTCCGCAGCTCTAACCCGACCAGCTCAGACTCATCGGGAAGGTCGCATCACGCCTGTCCCCTCCTTGGGGAGGTTCCCTGGAGCACAGTGGACTGTGCCTCTCAGTCCTTACTCTGCTTTTCGTTTTCCTTCTGAGCTTTGATCAGAGTGGTAACCAGCTTGTTATTTATTTTGGGTCCTGTCTGGAGAATGTAAGCCAGGTGAGGGCAGGGCCTTTGCCAGCCTGTTGGCCTCTGTCTTCCTGGTGCTAGAACACCTGGGATCCAAGGCCACACGTGCACGGGTGTACCTGTTGCGTTAATGAGGGAACCTGCACAGCGTGGCCGTTAATGACTTCCTCTACCTGCCTCCCAGGGTTTGCGTAAGGGTCAGAGGACCGTGGCTGTGAAAGTCATTTGAAAAAGTTCAGAGAAATATGCCAAGTGTGAACCATTAACATCCGTCTCCTGCAGGAGGTGGACGACATTCCTTTGCCAAAATCTCTCAGCAGCCTTGAGGTGAGCCTGGCAGACCCTAGACACTTTCCAAGAGCCTCGCTCCCACCTCCACTGGGGTCCTTGAAGCGAGACCTCAGATCACAGAACAGTGCAGCTCAGCTTTACTCGTGTTCGCCCAGCGCCTGCTGCGTGGTGACGGATGCAGGAGTTCCCCGGGGCATAATTCTGCCTCTGTCCTCCGAAAACTCACAAGCTAATGGGCGAGGCCAACCTGCAAACCAATAAATCCTCATGCAGGGACACGTGCCGCAGCACAGGCAAGTTGAGGTACCCGTGTCAACGGGGGGAAGCAGTGATTAACCTCAAGGAGATGGGGAGATGATGGCAGGATCCCTCGGAAGACGAGGCCCCGCCCTCTGGGAACTTACACCTTGAGCCCGTGTGTCTCGACTTTGACCTCTCCCTGCCCCATCTCCACCCAGTTTTTCCTGATCACCCCCAACATGAACTTTTTTTTTTTTTTTTTTTTTTTTTTTTTGCGGTACGTGGGCCTCTCACTGTTGTGGCCTCTCCCGTTGCGGAGCACAGGCTCCGGTCGCGCAGGCTCAGCGGCCATGGCTCACGGGTCCAGCCGCTCCGCGGCATGTGGGATCTTCCCGGACCGGGGCACGAACCCGTGTCCCCTGCATCGGCAGGCAGACTCTCAACCACTGCGCCATCAGGGAAGCCCAACTACATGAATTTTTAATCCCGCAGATACACAGTGTATCTGTTTAGCCTTTGTAATATCTTAGATGTTTTACCCGCCAAGGATGCCTGCAGGGAATGCGTGCTCTTACCGCCCGCCTTTCTGCCCTCCCAGCCCATTCGGCTGACCCCCGTCAACCTCTCCTGCATGCCCTGATGGCGTGGCAAGTCTTCCCTTCTGTTGACAGTCACCAAATATGCAGCCCTGGGACACACACAGGCCAGAGCTCAGTGCACCAGGGGCCTTCCCGGGGGCTTGGCGGCTGGTCTCTAGGTTTAAGGGTGCTCCTGGCTCCTTCACCTCCTCTCCTGTGAGGCCATTTGGGAATCCTCACCCATCATCACCCTGCCGGCTCCCCAGCATCCTTCTGTGTGGCCCTGACATATCAGAATACTCTCACTTCTGCCAAATCAATGTGGCCCCCACCCCGGCATGGCATGCAGGGTTGGGACTCTGCCGTCTCCTCTTAACTGTCCTCTTCCACGTGCCATCCCTCATCTTACCTTTTCGGCAACACTGGCAGCCCGAGGCCACCCAACCGGGCACTGTTTGGCCCAGGACAGATGCCAGGCTGGGCCACGTGCTTCCGTGTGCAGCTCTGGTCTCCAGACTGTCCGCCTCCTGTGGGTGAGGACTGCTTCCCATTCTTCTCTGCTTCTCCCTCCGCCTGAAGCAGCGGTCCTCGCACACTTGTTGGTTGATGGGCCCACTTTTTCCTTCTCGGTCCAACTAGGGAAAGCAGGAATTTTTCCTCTTATAAGTCTTCTCATTGAATACAGGGCACTGAGTAGGGACTTAAAACATGTTTGTTGAATGAATTGAACTAGAGAGTGTTTTTGTTTCTTCTGACACCATTTAGACAACATGGTACACTCAGGTCCTGGTCTCCTGGAGCTTGACTTTGAGTGTCAAGTAGGTCCCAAGGCTTGAGTCCATCCCCGGCCTCTCAAAGTCACAGTTTCTCAGGAGCTGAGCAGGGCACCAGCCGGGTGTCATTCTGTCACATGGTTGGTTTTCTCCTGGAGGAAGAGCCACCTCGTTTCAGCTCCATCATGGAACCAATTGTCATAAAGCAGTGTCTTCTAGCTTCTGTCTTAGGTACTCTCGACAGTACTCTTTTGGGGGGCTCTTTTTTAGAGCAGCTTTTGGTTGGGTTGGGTTAGCAGAGACATTTAGACATTCTGCTTTGCAAATTCCTGGAGAAATTACATCCCTGTCGTATTTGAACACTCTCAAATAGGAAAGAATTACTTTATTGGGTGTCCCCCCCTCCCTCCTCCTAAATGTTTGAAGCTAACAAAATGTTTTCAAGCAATTTCTCGCCACTGGATTTGGTGAAACTCACTTCAAGTGTCTTTCCAGAGCCTTTCATAGAAAAGTAATTGTGTAATTAGCTATAAATTAGTAAAAATTATGCTAATTACTTCCAGGTGTGACATATTTTGTGCTTAAAAACGAGTAAGAGAAATAAAGGAGCTGTCACTGGGGTTCCCAAGTGAAGCCTGGCCCAGGCAGCTTGGCAGGCTGATGTGGACATTTACTTAATATTATTTTTTTAATTATGTAATTTCTGAATAAGTACAAACAGACCCGAGAACAAGAGTACAACAGACAAAACCCAGGGGTGGTTGTTTTTGTGTGTGTGCTTAATTAAAAGGAGACTCAGTAGAAGGCTTTCCAGGACTTTTCAAACTTGTAAGGGGGGACTGGAGGTGGTGGGATAGGGGGATGTCGGGGTCAAAGAGGTCTCTGGGGTTCCTGGGCTCTTGAAGCCGGAAGGGGTCTGATGGCCCCCTGGGGGTTTGCCCTCTTCACACCCCCTTCACCCTTTCAGTTCTGATTATCAAGGTGATGTGTACCATGGCCAAGACATGGCAGCTGTGATGTGCTAATGGCATTGAACATCATTTGCATACGGCTCTTTTTTTAAAAAAACGGAGGTGACATTGATTTATCACTTTATGTAAGTTTCACGTGTACAACGTTCTATTTTGACTTCTGAACGCACTACACTGTGCTCACCACCAAAAGTTTAGTGTCCAGCCCTTACTGTGCAGTTGACCCCTTTCACCCATTTTGCCCTCCCCAACCCCGTTTCCCTCAAGTAACCACTGATCTGCTCTCTGTGTCTACATTTTTGCCTTTGTTTTGGTTGTTTGTTCATTTATTTATTTAATATTCCACGTATGAGTGAAATCATACAGTATTTGTCTTTCTCCGACTTATCTCACTTAGCATAATGCCCTCAAGATCTACCCACGTTGTTGCAGATGGCAAGCTTTCATCTTTTTAATGGCTGAGTAGTATTCCATTGTGTGTGTGTGTGTGTGTGTGTGTGTGTGTGTGTGTGTGTGCGCGCCACATCTTCTTTATCCATTCATCTGTTGATAGGCACTTAGGTCATCATTTCCATGTCTTGGCTATTGTAATTAATGCTGCAATGAATATAGGAGTGCATATATCTTATCAGATTAGTGTTTTTATATTTGGGTAAACACCCAGTAGTGGAATAGCTGGACCATATGGTGGTCTTATTTTTAGTTTTCTGAACCACCTCAGCACTGTTTTCCATAGCGGCTGCCCCACTTTACATTCCCACCAACAGTGTGCATGCGGCTCTCTTTGTGGCGCAGTGCTTTACTGTATTGGTTTCTCTATCCTGTGAGGTATGTAGAACAGGTTTTCATAGCATACACGGAAGTCTGAAGGACCACATTCTCCCGGGATGAAGTAAAGGGAGAAAGGAGAGGGTGGGATCTCTTTCCTTCCTGTTTTTCTTCCAACCTTTTCCTCCTCTCCCTCTTCCTCTTTCTTTTTAAATTCATTCCACTACGATTGGGACCACTCTACTCTGCACCCGCTCGCAACGGTGGCAAGGTGGAAACCAGCCGATCAGTCTCTCTGTCAGTCAGACATGCTGGGTTCTGTGGTAGGTGCTGGGCATCCAGAGACCAATGTCATGTCAAAGCTCACTGTTGGAGGAGACAGACATGAGGAAACACTTTGATGGAATACGGGCAGTGCTCTGATTACGGCGACCCCAGGGCTTGGGATTTCTAAGGATAAAGCCACTTTCGAATATTCCGTCTCATTGTCTTTCCATGAGTACATTTGTGCTCATGATACGTTGCGTCCCCAGCTTTGAGTTGAAGGACTTGGTCCCCAGGGCTGTAACAGAGGAACGTAGAAAGTGCTCTGGCTGGACGAGAATCAAATCATCCTCCAAGAGGACGGGCACGTCAGTTCGGTCTTCAAGGGTAAGCGGAAGTTTTCCAGGCAGAGAAGGAGAGAAAGGGAATTCTTTCTGTAAAGGTGATGGCTGAGAAGGACTTTGAAGGATGACTAAGAACTGGAAGAGGAGATGCTAGTTGGGGGGCTGGGTAGGGCAGGAGGGGCAAAAGCACAAAGGCATCAGACAGTGTGATGTCTTGGGGCAACTACAAGTGTTTTGGTGTCACTGGAGCATTAAGAGTGAGGAGAGGGGTAGGGAAAGGAGGCTGGGCTCAAGGAGAGCCTGGTTGGCTCTACCCTAGAGCGCGGACTTTGGAATATAGGGAAGCCACTGTAAGATAAAGTCCAGTTAGTGCGTGCGTGCGTGTGTGTGTGTGTGTGTGTGTGTGTGTGTGTGTGACAGGGACAGAGGGAGATTAGCAGAGCCATGTTCTCTGGCCTTCCCCAAGGAAAGCTGGTTCATATTTTCAAGAAGACAAATTTAAAGACTGATGGGCCAGCTGGGCTTGGAGGCGAAGATCCCCCATCTCTCACTGGAGAGCAGGGACCGCCCCCGGGAGAGACCTTGAAGGGATGTCCTGAGAGAGCGGCTTTCTGACCTGGTCTGCTGGTCACCCTGTGGCCTCCACTCACCGTCACAGGCTGCAGACCGCATCACACCTCCAGCCTTCAGCCGTACGCAGTTAAGGCAACAGATTCTCGAGGGGCAGCTGCTCTGGGAGCTTACCAAGGGCACCCATTTAAGAGGAAAAGGAATAAAAAGCACGTGTGTTTTCTTCAACCCTCTTGACGTTCTCACAACCTCCTTCTAAGTTCCTGTCTTTCTGATCTGCAGATTAAATAAAGAAACCTCACTGAAATATCTTTTTAAAACAGAAAGATATTTGGAATTGTTATTATTATTTTTTAACATCTTTATTGGAGTATCATTGCTTTACAATGGTGTGTTAGTTTCTGCTTTATAACAAAGTGAATCAGTTATACATATACATATGTTCCCATATCTCTTCCCTCTTGCGTCTCCCTCCCTCCCACCCTCCCTATCCCACCCCTCTAGGTGGTCACAAAGCACCGAGCTGATCTCCCTGTGCTATGCGGCTGCTTCCCACTAGCTATCTATTTTACATTTGGTAGTGTGTATATGTCCATGCCACTCTCTCACTTCATCACAGAAAGATAGAGAAATATTAAGGAAGTGTAGGAAAAACAAAGTAAAGAAACCTAAAACAAACAAACAAACAAAAACCCCTGAAACAACAATGACAGCAACAACCACAAACAAAAAGGTGCAGGTCTGGAGGCAGGAAAGCCGGGTCATGTCCTGATTCTGGCCCTCCTCATCCATCTCATGTGACTTGAGTCACTTTCCCATCCAGGCTTCAGATTCTGCATTTTTAAAACAAGAGGATTGAGCTAATTTATCTCAAAGTTCTTCCCAGCTCAGATCTGTAACCTCTGCATTTTTAAATTTTACTTTCAGTAGCAGCATGAGAAAACACCTTTATTTTTCCTTTTATTCTTATCATACAGATGAAGATGGTAGCAGGGCTGAGTATTATGTGGGCTGTCTCACAGTTAGGCTGTGGGACATTTGAAAGTGTTAACCATCAAAAATATTTCCTTTCCTACATTTTCCATTTCCCAGGGTCAAGGTGTTTTCAATGCGGAACCCTAGGTTGTTGGATCAGGAGACACGTTTGTTTGCTTCCTATAAAAGGCAGCTTGTGTGTTGTCAGTAGCCCCGCCCTTGTGTAACCACATTTATAGCATTAATGATGACAAGGATGCTGAGGATGATGGGAACTAGTATCTGTTGAGTGCGTGCCTCTGTGGGTCAGACATTAGTCTAAGAGCTTTGTGTGTACTTCATCCTATGGGGTGGGTATCATTATTATGCCCATTTCACAGATGAGGGCATACACACCCAGGGAAGTTGTCACCAGGACTCCTGTGCTGGGCTTGAGGAAGGCACATACATTCAGAATAGGATTCTTGTGGGTTCGATCCCTGCATTCCTGAGTCATGTCCCTGGCCAGCCACCCAGGGCTCCTGAAGATTCAATGAGACAATCTTTGTGACAAGTACTTTGCAGACTGTGATGTACCATGCGCATGCAGACAGAAACCGACGAGAACCAGCGCCAGGGCAGATGGGACTAATGTGGCCACAGTGGGCCAATCCTCCCCAGCAGGACGGCTGGAGTCCCAGAGAAAGGCAGAGACGCTGAGGCCAGGCTGGGGAGAGGATGTCTTGCAGGCGGAGCTGGGGCCTCTCTGCCTGAGGCTCCCTCCTCCTGGGGCAGGTGGCCTTCCTCCCAGGAGCTCCGTCTTGCCCTTTGATTCTTCCTGGCTCCTTTCCTTTTAGAACCAGGCATGGGGTCAATCTGCTTTCTCATTACCCAAGAGGTCAAGTCTAGCCACCTTGGCTGGCACGGAAGCCCTCCCCAGCTGGGCCTGCCCCAGGAACCTGGCCCCATTTCCTGCAGCTCACCCCCAGACACCTCCTTCTGCTCCAGTGGCCACTCTCCTTGGTGTTCCCCGTAGACTAGGCACAGTTGTCCCTTTGGTGTCTTGACTGACGCTGTCCCTTTCCTGAAGTACTGGCTTCTCCCCACTCACCCCCAATGACAGCTGAAGTTCCACCTCCTTTCAAGGTCTTTGCTTCAGGCCTTTCTGTCAAATGTGGGCTCTTAGCGCCCTTTATCTCCGTCAGTCTTACTGGCCATCTGGGTGTGGCTCTTCTGGAGGGCAAGGGACTGAAGGAGATTCAGCCTTTTGTAAAAAACACCCTTAAGCTTTGCATTTGGAATTTTGCTCATAGCGCCTTGCCTGAGCCGCTCTTTGTAGGGAGAAAGAGGAACGCTGTGGACAACCTTGGCCTTCCTCTAGATCTGTTTTGTGGCCAGGCTGGTTAAGCGTTCATCTCCCAGGATGACCTGACTCTGCGGTTAGAAAGGGTTCTGTGCTTGCAGCCCCGGGGAGCGTTTGCAGTGGCACCAAAGCCCTGTTAACTCCAACTAGTGTCCCCAACTCCCTGGTCAGGGAGTCTGGCCTCGGCCAGACGAGAGATCTCTCCATACCTGCTATACAGGCCAACACCTCTTGTGATAACTCCCAGAAGAGAGAATTTCAAAGAAGTCAACTCATGCCAAAAATGCCTTTGTCAGTGTGTCTCTGTAGGGGTGGTCAAGACTGGCTGCATAGTGTAGGCGGCCCGGCGCCAACTGAAAACTGTGGCTCCTTGAATTTCAAGATGGCGATGAGCAGAGCATCAAACGTACACGGGCCTTTCTGACTCGGGAGAGGTTGGGGTCGTGCGGACATGCAAGTTGACACCATGAACCGGCTCTGCTGGCTTCTGTGCCTGGTGTGTTGGCTGCTGTCACAGGTGCAGGCGGTGGTGGTGTTGGTGTGCGTTAATTTCTTCTTCTTTTTACTCAGCAATTTCCAAGTTAAATAATAATATTAAGCATCTACCACATGACCGGCAGTGTTTACAACACCATGAAGGGGGGGATTCACAAAATCAGTAGAAGATACTGGCTCTCCCTTGATGTTTACAGTATTATCAAAGAGACAAGAGATATATGCATTCCATTCCCATTTATCTCCATCGGATGAAGAATCGCAGGCTCAGAGAGGCTAACTGGTTTGCCAAAGTCACACAGCTACTCCAGGGCCCCAGTACTTTCTGTGTAGCCTCACCCACGAAACACTTAAAGAATTGGTCCACTTGGTGCAGAGCCCTAGGAGTTGTGTGAGGTCAGGGAAGCAGGGGCGACCGGTCAGGGTCATGGACTAGTCGGGGCCGACTTGGAGAGGAGGAAGGGTTTAGGCTGGGGGGAAGATGCAGTGAGGGGAGGGCATTCTGCCATCAGGGAGGTGGGTCTGGCTCCATCGAAGGGGGCTGCGAGGTCAGGGGGCCCTCTTTGCTCACTCCTTTCCTTCCAAATGAGGTACCAGTTCTCTGGGGCCATCTCTCTCTTAATCCCAGTTCAGTGTTTTTCAAGCTTTTTGGACCACAACCCTCAGTAAGAAATTTTCAGGTGTGGCCCAGTACACACACAAGTGTACGTGTGTGTGTGCATGTGCTTCCGTGTGTTTATTTACCTTTATGACTTCTGATGCAAGCGGATGTTTTCTATTATATTCTGTTATGTAATTAAAATCAGATGATGGTACACCAAACTGAGGCACTACCCCAACTGGACTTTGACGCCACGCTGCCATCATTACTAGATGGACAGTTCTTTGGCCCTCAAAGCCCGCACAGAAGGAAGGGCTATGTCTTCAGCTCTGAGAGCCTGTGGAACTCTCTCTCTCTCTCTCTTTGGATGCCTAAAGCTCGTCCTGCTGGCATTCTGCCCTTCCACCGCCCACCCACTGCCAGGATCTCAGACCCTCCTACCATGGGTTTAATTACATTTTCATGCAATTGCATTTTCTCTTCCCAATATGAGGAAGTACACCTTCCTCACGAGAAAACACCGTCCTAGAGGATGAGCAAGACACAGCAGGTGGTAAGGACTCCTGAGCCCATTTCCCCAGCTCCTCCGAAGCCCAGCCCTGTGCCTTTCCTATAGCAGGCGTTCAGCAAGTGTTAAGAGACTGAGAAATTGGTTGAGTATCTCAGAAGGATTTGGAGATTTTCTAAGGAGTTGAACGTGACTTTAGCATTACTGGTTTAAAAGGCCTCTTGGTGGGGCAGGCATTTGACGGTTCCCCTTGCAGGCTCGCAAGGAACGCCCCACCTTCTCAGCTGTTCTCCCTCTTATCATGTTTTTCCTCTGACTCAGCTTTGCTTTCCAGCCTCAGGTACTTCTGGGGCTCATACCCCATTGCTTTTTACTGAGAGAAGCAAAATGGGATGGTGGCGAGTTTGATGAGACCCACGCACTCTGGCTGGCCTGTTCCCTGAGCCAGACAGCAGAAACCCCCCAGCATAACCCGCTCACCTCACCCACAGTGCGGGGAGAACACTGACCTCAGTGTCAGGAAACTTCACGTCGGAGTCCCCTTACCCAGGTGAGTGAC
This sequence comes from Stenella coeruleoalba, assembly GCF_951394435.1. Lineage (NCBI taxonomy): Eukaryota > Metazoa > Chordata > Mammalia > Artiodactyla > Delphinidae > Stenella > Stenella coeruleoalba. The sequence goes on from NC_137167.1 coordinate 7,463,469, forward strand.
ATTGGGGCAATGGCTTAGCGTCTTGGTACTTCATTTCTCTTCCCTTGTCATCCTCTTGCTTGTTGAGATGACCGCATTACCTAACACGTGGCAACTTTACCTGTCTGGCAGTTGAATGATACCCACCTGCATTTGTAACCTTCGTTTGCATAATGGCTTCCCTGCTCATCTTTGAACTGTGTGAATTGTTTTATGACCGACCCAATTGACTGGGGAGCTGAGGTTGGGTTATCCGAGATTACTCAGCTAATAAGCAGTGGAGTTAGAATTCAAACTCAGATTTTCTCTTTCCAAAGTCTATATTCTTATCCTCATGACTTAATGTAATTATATCAGCCCATTAAGTTAATGCTTATTTCCTCCGGCCCAGCGGCGCCCTGAAAGGAGTGAACTTCTGTTGATGGAGGGAGGGTTAACTCGTGGTGGAGACAGGGAAGCAGTGGTCAGAGGAGGGAGAGGAAAGGAAGGCAGAGGGTGTGAGTGAAGAACCAAGTTTAGGAATCACAGGGGGCTCACGGTTGAAGGCTTCCTGGGTCGTTTCACTGCTGTTTCAGCTCCCTGGGTCCCTGGGCAGCAGCCACCAGATACGCCGTCAGTGATTTTAATCAACAAACCAATGAACCGGCATTTACTTGGGGATTTCGAGGCTGACGCAGAAGTCTCATTGTTGGCGAGCACTTTGCACCGAGGTCATTTTCCCCGGCAGCACAGCCCTAGGCCGCCAGCCCTTGCGTTTGGAATCAGAGGGGTGGGTGATGTTCTTTGCAGAGTCCGTGAGCCCCTGGTGGTTTCCATCTCATTGTCACATCAGTGCAGAAGGGGAGCGGGTGGGGTCAGTGTTGGGATGGGGCCATCTTCTCTGACGACTCAGCCTCCTCCATGGGCCGTGTCAGTCAATGACTTCTTTTCCTTTTCTCAGTTTCCAACCTGGTCTTTAAAACGTGATATGACATTCTTTGCTCTAATGAATAAGCCTGTGTGGTGGGGCGGGGGGTTGTTTTAGCCCTGCTCCCATTTTATAGATGAGGAAACTTGGGCTCAAAGAGAGACTGGGAAACCACCCCCCACACACAATGTCCTGAAGCTGGATATGGATCTAAGTGTGCTGATTTCAGAGTCCACCATCATTGACTTCTCCTCAGGTGCCTCAGCTCTTAGAGAAAGGACCAGGTAAGGGAGCAACGTGAGTTACCCAGGCAGTCACAGGCTCCTACAGAGGACCTCAAATCCTGAGACCCTTGGCTGCTGGAAGGCAGGTCTATGTTGAAGCTTTTGGTTTCCTGTTCTCAGTACTTCCTCTGGAGGATTTCTCTCCAACAGGTGTAACTCAGTCACCTGCATAAGTGTTATTAAAAACTCTAAGACAGGGTCTGTAAAAGCAAACCAAATAATTCAGAAGTCTCCCTTTCGCCACCCCCTCTTTACCAGTAGCTACTGTTAATAGTTCTGTGTGTGTGTCTTCCAGACGTTTTAAGCGTGGATATGCTTATATGTATGTGTGTGTTATATGTAAAATGCTTTTAAGCATAGGCAGGATCATACTATACATAGAATTCTGCAACTTGCTTTTACACTGAAGAACGTTTTATGGACATGCCTTCATGTTAGTATCCACAGTCCTGCCTCATTCTTTTTTTTTGTTTGTTTTTGTTTTTTTGCAGTACGCGGGCCTCTCACTGTTGTGGCCTCTCCCGTTGCGGAGCACGGGCTCCGGACGCGCAGCCTCAGCGGCCATGGCTCACGGGCCCAGCCGCTCTGCGGCATGTGGGATCTTCCCGGGCTGGGGCACGAACCCGTGTCCCCTGCATCGGCAGGCGGACTCTCAACCACTGCACCACAAGGGAAGCCCCTGCCTCATTCTTTTTAATGCATGCTTGATGTTAATATTTCATTTTACGGATGAACCAGTTTATTTAACCTGTTACCAATGGGTGGACGCTTAGGTTGATTCCAGCTTTTTTCTATTACAAACAGTGCTTTTGTGAGCATCCTTGTGTAGTTGGAGAAATTCATATAAATGAAATTTCTGGCCTGCAGGATTCGTGCATTTATAATTTTGATCGATATTGCCACATGGCTCTCTGAAGTGGTTGTCCCATTCACAACATCAATCTAAACATTGCTTTCTTTTTTTTTTTTTTTTCGTGTGTTCAGTAAATACTGTGGAAATTGGTCCTGACGGTTTAGTCAATTATTATTGTGATTCAACTCTCCTCTCTGCTACTCAGGGGTGAGTCCATCCCATTCTGGGGTGTTTGATTGGAATTCCATTTCTGCTTTCACTGGCTGGGGGATTGTGGGAAGTTTGCTTGACAGGATCTGAGCCATGATTTCCTCTTGGAGATAACATGACCTCTCTTGAAGAATGGAGTTAGGGACGTCATAAGTATTTTTTTTTTAAGAATTTTTTTTTTGATTTTAAAGTCTTTATTGAATTTGTTTCAATATTGTTTCTGTTTTTTTATGGTTTTTGGCCACGAGGCATGGGACATCTTAACTCCCCAACCAGGGATGGAACCCACACTCTCTGCCCTGAAAGGCAAGGTCTTAACCACTGGACTGCCAGGGAAGTCCCGACATCATGAGGATTTGTTGAGCTTCTTGTCCGAGGTCTGGCACAGAAGAGGTGTTCAAAGCATGCTGTCATTGTCCCCCACAAGCGGGGTCAACACCTGCCATCCCGCCCTAATGAGAGAGGTGGAGTGATTTGCCAAAGGACTCAGGGGGAAACCGAGGCACTGTTGTTAATTGTCTCTCTGTAGTGGCGGCATTAACACGCTTACCTGGTAGACTGCAAGTCTCTGCAGGGCAGGGCCTTTGTTTCCTACTTCTTTGTACTCTCACAAGCCCTGAGCCCAGTGGAGTTAGACATTTGGGGTGGTGGTGAGCGACAGCTGTGACCGGGGACGATGTGTACCAGCAGGAGACCCTGTGGAGGCAGAATCCGTTTTAGAATCCACATCCATTAGGAGACCCAAATGATGCTTCCCACTTTTTCCTATTTAGTGAATTTCAGAAAGGAGCATCAGTGGGAAGTGGAGGAAGGGAAAAAAAACAAACCAAAAACCAGTCTGGGCCCAGAAAGCCCTTTTAGACATTGTTTCTGGGACATGCTTGTGAAGCTGGGAGGAACCTGGATGCTGTTTGGGAAGATGTGTCGGTAATTTGCACTCAGGAGGCCCCCAAGTGGCCTCGCTGGATGTGCAGTGGGCAGAGCCCTGCTCCCGTTGGGCTGGTACTGGGAGGGCCACTGCTTTGCTCTCCCTGTGACTTTCCACCTACTCTTTTGGACTTTCCTCTCTCTATTTTTGGAAAGGGCCTTGTGCTTTATTCCCTCCCCATACTGCCTGTCCACTCCAAAGGCATCTGGTGTCAAGAACTCTATCTGAAAAGCTTGATCTGAGGAGGGCTGTCAATCATGCCCCAGAACTGGCTGGCCCCGGTGGGGGAGGGGAGGGGAGGGAGCACGGCCATGCCCCGGGGTGTGGACTCAGGTCAGGCTAGGGGGCCAGGTGACTGGAGTTGTGATCTCACTGCATCACATCTCTCCGTGCCTCAGCCTTCCCTTCTGTTAAATGCGGTTAAAGTTGCCCTTGCCTCATCGTGAGGGAGTTACAAGGGCAGCTCAGATGTTTGACACCAGAGCAAGAGAAATCACAGGGAGGAAATTCCTCTGTCAGTAATTCAGGAAAGTGGGGTTGCATTCATGTCGCTCCTGGGTCCTCGGGGATTGAGAAGACATGCCAAACTTATAATCTTCCATGCAGAGGTTGGAGCCTCCTGCCTGCCTGTGCCTAGTTTAATCACAGAGGGCTGAGTCCTAATTCCTTCCTTGCCTCTACTAGCTGTATGGTCTTGGGCAACTCACTTCAATTCTTTGGGCCAGATTTCCTCGTATATAAAATGGACATAACATTAGCACCCCCTTAGGTTGTGAGAGGATTCGCTATTATTATCTTTGGCTGCACGTGAAAATTCCATTTCAGGGAGATAGATGCTTCTTGGCCTTCCGTCAAGTAGGCTATGGATTAGTAGGCTACAGACCGTGCTGTATGCTATAGTGTGTTATGCTACAAACAATGAGCTACGCTACTGCATGCTGTGTATTGTGGAAACCCCTTTGTGGGCAGTGGGGAAGCTTCAGGAAAGGAAAGGTGTTTTTGGGTGGCAGGAGGGTTTTCCAAACTATTTTCCATCTGTCCCAGTCCATTGCGTTCCATCCTACGGCGTCAATACCATTCAATGAGTTTTTACTCAGCATTCAGTGTGCCGAGTGAGGAAATCCAGTGACTTTCTCTGATTCAGCCTGGATCTGAGGGCAAGAGACAGTGACAGAAAGGGCAAATCAGAATCGAAGTCCTGCTGAAGAGCTTCTAAAGAAAAGAGTAATAACCTCTGAGCTCTGGCTTCTAACCCAGCCCATGTCTGGGCATGGCCCACATGCCTGGGTCCAGAGTTGAAAGAGAAGCCTGGTCTCTTAGCAGCATGTTTATGTTGGTTTGGCTTTGAGATGAAAGTGAGGACATGATTTCCACTCCTGGGCAGCTGGGCCCGGAACATTGGAGAGAGATGAGGTTAATTGTTCCCTTTTTTAAATTGGCTAGGGTCCTTTTATTCCTACCTCAACTCTATTAAAAAAAGATATAGGATTATGTATGTGTTACACACACACACACACACACACACCACACACACACACACACACACACACACATACACACCGATCCAGAGAAGAACAAATTAGCAAATTTCCTAACCAGGTCCTATCTGTAGGTCTGTCGTGAAGCAGTGAAGACCCCTGTGGCTTGAATGCCGGTCTCAGCACTACCAAGTGTTGATTGAGTTTTGGTCCCAGTAGTAAAAAGCATGTGTGAAATTCAAATACAGAATTTCAAAGCCTTGAGCACTTCCTGAGAGTCTCAGTGGCTTTAATAAGGGAAGGGCATCTCTTTGGTGGCAAGTGGTTATCCTTCACAGTGCAAGCACAAATTGGATCATAATTAATGAATCTGACATATGTTCCTCCTTGCCATGCAGAGGAGCTCGCATTTCGTTCCTATTTGTCTCCATCTCCATCACTTTATATTCCCCTCTACAAGGGGGGATGTTGCCACATTCAGATGAAAGTTTATACATTGGTAAGTTCTTCTCTAGCTTAGCGACCAGTTTGGAACAGTTTATTTCTCTCTTCTTCCTTCTCTTCCTCCCTTCCTCCTTCCTCCCTTCTAGTACCATTTGCAAATCTGGAAATATATGATGGTGTCCTAGAGCTGCTTAACACTGCTTAAATGCGAGAGTCCCTGGTATGAGGTGGAGAGGAGACTTGCCTTGTCCAAGAGTGTTCTCGCCATTCTTTATTCTTGTTCTCTCCTTCTGTAGCATCTTTCTTCTCTGTTTTCTTGTTTCCTCACAGGGTACCATAGGGGTTCTGGTAGTTGAACTGATGCCTAAAAAGGGCATTGTGAATATAGACTTAGTCTTTCCAGTGCTGAGAAGCTGGGAGAGCCACTGTAGAACTTGATTCCTGTCTCTCCTTCATTTAGCAAATGTTTACTGAGTGCTCACCATGGCTGGTCACTACCCCCAACACCAGGACTAGGAAGACCAATAAGATATAGTCCTGGCCCTTTAGGGGTCTTTGCACCTAGCCTCATTTATCATTCTGTATCCTTATCGCATCCTTCGCCAGCGGGGTCCGCTTTCTCTCCTCCACACCTCACATTGACTTTGAGGCATCCCAACTGATTTGCTCATTTGTGGGATGGGCACACGTGCTCCTCTCAGCCTCCTTTGGATGTGGCCAAAGTCACAAATCTGTGCCAGGGAGAGTAGGCTTCTCTCTAAACAGATGCCTCTGGACCAAATGTTTGTGTCCCCTCAAAATTCATGTGTTGAAATCTTAACCCCCAGGATGATGAGATTAGGAGGTGGGGTCTTTGGGAGGTGATTAGGATGTGAGGGCAGAACCCTCATGATTAAGATTAGTGCCCTTCTAAAAGACATCCCTCCTGGGGACTGGTTTGCTATACTATGTATCCTAGGAGCTTTTTCTCTTTGGGAACTTGAGTTAGAATGAAAAAAATCTCAAAATCTAAACTTAAAAAAACAACAACGCATCTTTTGGGAACTAAATAAATTTGAGGTTTATCTTTTATTTTTCCGAGTTTCCATATGAAACTAAGATGACATATAGTAAGAATTTTTGCCTCATCCCATGAGAGCCTAAAAGAGAGCGTTAAATACTGTTGACAGACTGATTCTAGGGCTGGGGCAGGGAAACTACAAGATAAGCCTGCAGCACCTTGTAGCAGAAGTAAGGAAATGCTCAAAAAATAAAAAGATGAGACTGAGGAGCCATGACGACCGTATGCCATGTGGACATTAATGGAAAAACTGATGAATAATATCTGGGCTTCGTTAACAGTAATGTACCAACATCAGTTTCTTCATTTTGACAAATGTAGCATGGTGAGGTAGGAGGTTAACAGTAGGGGAAACTGGGTACAGACACTATCCGTACTATCTTTCAACTTTTCTGTAAATCTAAAATGATTCAAAAATAAAATGTTTGGGGGCTTCCCTGGTGGCACAGTGGTTGAGAGTCCACCTGCCAATGCAGGGGACACGGGTTCGAGCCCTGGTCTGGGAGGATCCCACATGCCGCGGAGCAACTAGGCCCGTGAGCCACAACTACTGAGCCTGCGCGTCTGGAGCCTGTGCTCCGCAACAAGAGAGGCCGCGACAGTGAGAGGCCCGCGCACCGCGATGAGGAGTGGCCCCCGCTCACCGCAACTAGAGAAAGCCCTCGCACAGAAACGAAGACCCAACACAGCCAAAAACAAATAAATAAATAAATAAAAATTTAAAAAAATAATTAAGAAATTAAAATGTTTATTTACAAAAAGAAAAAAAAAAAGAGACCCCTTCTGCCATGTGAGGATACAGTGAGATGACAGTGGTCTATGAACCAGGAAGCGGGCCCTCACCAGACACCGAATCTGCCAGCACCTTGACCTTGGACTTCCCAGACTCCAATACGGTGCGAAGTTTCTGTTACAGAGTACCACCCAGTCTGTGGTACTCTGTCATAGCTGCCTGAAAGGACTAAGACACACAAGTAAGGAGAAGATAAAGGGCAGAGATGGCTCCTGCGGGTACCAAGTCAACAGTGGCCACGCAGGAGTACTGACTTCCTTCCCCGGGTGTGTGGGGGGCAGGGAAGAGTCAGGGCTGCCACGCTGCCCCACTCCAGGGCCACGATTCACATCACTGTCTGTGCAGAAGGCACCCTTGCTTTAGGAAGGACATGGATGGGTGAGTTTCCTCCACCCATGGGAGGTCTGAAAGCCAGCACCACTCAGCTGTTCAGGCAGGTAAAGTTAAGCTCAGAGGGGCTGGGCGTTCGCCAGGGTAACTGACAGTGCAAGGGTTTCTAACTCAGATCATGGGACAGGTAGTAGTTATGAAGATGCTCTCAGTCCCAGAGGGCTTGGGTGTCTGCAGGTGGCCTGGCCATGCGAGTTTGGTGCCTGTGCCTGAGTGAGGCCAAGCCAGCAGGAGGAGGTCCGGGGCCTTACCTGCGGGAGCTGAAGCCAGACATCTCCTTATCGGGGATCGCTTGGGGCAGGGGCTGAAACTGTGAGGCACGCCTGGAATGTCAGCCTAGAGCTCTTTTCACAGAGGCAAAGGCGAGACCGTGGGTGTGTAGTTGGTCGGGCCAGGGAACTCAGTGGTGGTTTGGCTCAGAGAGGCTGGTCAGTCTTCACTGTGCCCATTTCCTATGATTCCCAAATGACTGACACTCAGGTGTCTCCTGGGCCAACTTGGGGTGGGGGGGGTCCCTCTGTTACTAATCCCTTCTGGGCATCACTGATGTAGGTGATCAGGGATGAGGAAGGTAGACTCATGGTCACCTCTGGCCCCAGGCTACCCCTGTGGCGGGATGCAGGGGGGCTGCGCTCTCGCTGGGCTGCGGGCACTGCTCACCTCCCAGCTCCCGGGGTGTGTGACAGCCTGTCTGGCGGCTGTGACAGGCCGGGTACCTGCCTGCCGGCCTCCTCCCGCGCCCGATGGGCTGCCTGTTAATTGGGGAGGCACGAGGGAAACCAGGCTGAGAGTCCCTGGCTGGGCTCTGAGCTCACACCCTTCATCAGAGTCAGGCTGTGGCCGGCCGCCTGCCACCTCCTCCGACAAGCAGGGGCCTGGCTGTGGGCTTCATGTTTGGACTTTTTATTTCAAAATGTTTCCCTCAAGAAAGGAAGGGCAGAGGAAGGCAGCCCGTAATTGGGCTTGGGAAAGTGATGCTTGTCAGAGGAGGGGGTGGTGGAGGCCTGGGGGAGAAGCAGCCGTTAGCACAAGTGTGTTCCACGGAGCGAGGAAAGGGGCTTTCATCCTTTCCCAGGGCCCTCCCTGGGCAGGGGGACAGCTCCCGGGGATGGAGTGTGTGGGTGCAGCCTGGAGGCTCTGGCTCTGCCTGGGGTGGGGGGAAATCAGGCCCCGGCAGAGGCTACTCTCTGGTCCAGATGGTAGACTCTAGAAAAAGCAGGAGGGGTGAGCGAAAGCAAGCATGTACTGAGGTCTGGGATAGAATGTGTCTTCCCCACTTACTCCCCGCCCCCGCCACATGAGTGTCAGAATCATCGTACGGCAGGGTCAAGGGGTCCCAGGTTCACCCACCACAGCTCTCCAGGGCAACTGGACCAGAGGAGGAAGGGACTTGCTGAGGGTCACACCTCTAGTTAGAAGCAGGACCTCAGATCTTAATCTCAGGCTCAGGATGATGGCGGGGGTGCTGACGGTGCTTTTGGACTTCTTTCTTTCCCAGCCAATACCGTTTCCAGCCCACAGATGTGACTAAAATCACATCCTTAGAGATTTATTCATTTAGACTCAAGCTTAGCTCACAATTATACAGCAGGTTCTCCAGGGAGGGCTTATATATTAAGCTCCGTCGGTAATTTCTCCCTTAGCAAGAATGATAAGGGTGATAAAGATACTGGATACCGGGGGGCTAGTGTGTGTGTGTGTGTGTGTGTGTGTGTGTGTGTACGTGAGCTCTGGGGGCAGCTTGGAGGGGAAAAAGACTGATGAGATGAAGAAGAGGGGGCACATCACCGAGGAGCCAAGCGGCCCCTCCACCTAATTTTATCTCCTGTGGGCAGGTGAGGCGTCCACTGCCGGCCACATCCCCACCAAGGCAGCCCAGCCATCCCGGCGGCTGCTGTCTTCTGGAGTCTGTGTGACAGGATGGGACCCGTGGGGAAAGCAGCTGTGGCGACACCCAGCCCGTTTTGTACTCCGGCAGCTAATTAAAGCCAGGAAGGTAATTTATTGCTGAGGGAGAATGTGTGGGAGGTTTGGCTTAGTTGAAATGGCCCCCAAAGAGTTATGGAAAGCTAAAGTGGGTTTTCAGAAGCAAAAGTTAATTGCTCTTCACTTAGCATTTCAGTGTCATGTGTCTCTGAGTTACACACATGCTGAATGGAAGCCGTTACCTACACAGGGGGCCTGGGGGGAGGACACTGGGGGCAGGGATTTCAGGTGGCTGGAGATCCCCTGGCCGTGGAGCAAGGAGGCCACCCCTCTCCCCACCAGGGATAATGCTTCACCTGCTCTGGAATCTCAGCCCCAGGTTGGGGTGCGATGAGTAGACGGGAGAACGGCACTCCCTGAGCCTCAGAAGATGGGGTGAGGGGGTGGGGTCCCCGTCCTTTCCCGACAGCTCTGTGACTTGGCCGAGTACCTTCCCTGTCTCTGGGTCTCAGTCTGTGCCTTCGGTTTAACCATCACCAGCGTACATGTTTACCTTTGGCATTCGGTCATTTCTTTGATTTCTTCCCTGGCTCTCATCGGGGAGGCCATTCCTGCCATGTGAGCCATTTGGCAGAGGGGAAGACTGAGGGATAGACAGTCCCAACAGAGGATAATGGAGGATGTGGGAGTGACTTGCCTTTTGTCTGAAAACTGATAGATTTGCCACCTAGAAATCAAAGCTTCTGGAGCCCTGAAATGTCTCCTGGACCTATGGGTGATGGCATTTGGGAGAGAGGGTTAAAAAGCATGAATCTGGATCACTTCAGTCAGAAGGGGTGAAAAGTTCTTTCGGCGAGAAAGGGGCCAGACAGCAATGTTGCAAAGCTGCCTTGCAGAGAGAGTGTTTGTATCTCAAGGCTGTAATTATCCGATCTGCAGGTATAACTGTGGATTAGATGATAAATATTTTAAATGACTTCTACTGCTTCTGTTTCAGAAGATGAGTTGAGAGGCCCCCACGTGATTTTCTTAGCTCCATTTTGGAGGGGAGGGTATCGGGCAGTGGTGGGGAAGGAGGGGTCCCACACTTAGGTTTTCAGTCCGAGGTGGTTTATAAATAGCAATGAAATACAGAGATATGATGGGGTCATGTCTCAGGTGGGTGTCGAATTCTCAAGTCAGTGGGCGTGGTGAGTCCAGGAAAGTCCAAATTGTTTCTTTCTTTCTTTCTTTTTGTAAAAAAAATATTTATTTATTAGGTTGCACTGGGTCTTAGTGGTGGCAGCGGGCTCCTTGTGGCATGTGAACTCTTAGTTGTGGCATGCGTGTGGGATCTAGTTCCCTGAGCAGGGATAGAACCTGGACCCCCTGCCCTGGGAGTGCGGGGTCTTAACCACTGCACCACCAAGGAAGTCCCCAAAATTGTTTCTGAAAATTTCTATACGGCGGGTACCTCTCCTGGAAACTCAGAGGTAAAGAATTCTTCTTTTGTTTTTCTTGGCATCCCTACTCCGTCATCCTTTTCCTGGGAGTAAGTAGAGGGTCTAGTCTGGGTGGGAGAATGCAGATAGTGATGGAGTGATTAGAGGAACTCCCCTCTTCTCCGGTATATTCCATTAAAGTCGTGTAGAGTAAACATGTATGTTTCACGGTTCACTCTGCTGTCGGTCACCAGGACCTATAAAACCAGAGAGGAAAGTCTTTGGCCGAAGTGTCTGCAGGTGACATGAGCTCAGTGAGAATTGTTTTGAATAAATGAGTGAACAATAGTTCTATAAAAAACTTTGTCTCGTGCTCTCACTCCGTGTTGTGGACAACGGCATTGTGTAGACACATCCTTTGTGGATGTGGTTGAGTACTGTGGCGCCTGTGACGCAAGAACCAATTGAAAATGATTAACTCCCTGGAGACAAGCTGTGACACCCAGCAATGCTTTAGCGCCTCCCACATGTAATATTAGGTCTCGGGAAGAAGTTACAGCAGCGTTAATCTGAGAGCATTGGAAATGAGGTTGAATTCCCCTCGCACAATCTATCTAAAAGCCCCATATTACTGAGTTTCTTTTAAAGGCTTCCCTCTCTTTTATTCCAAAATGTTTCTGAGTGTTTCAGGAGTGTTGGGTCAAACAGTCTTCACTTCTTTTCGGAATGAGTCGGACAGCTCAGAATGAGGTCAGAATCCCAGTAAAGCTGGGAATGGACTGAACATTCGCCAAGGATGCTACTTAGGTCATGTTCTCATCGGCAAACCCACACTGCCTGGGGAGTCTATTGTTTAGGCGAGGGCCAAATTCCCAGTCTGGTAGAGGCCTGGATAAATGAGCTGAAGTGGCCTTGGATTTGGTGGATGTGTTTTTAGACCACAGACCGCATTCGGGAAAGTACCAAGTGCTAAGGAAACACAAGGTCTTCACTTTCATGCTGAATGATTGTAAGTGGGAGAAGCATTTGCAAAACATGGTTGTCATTCACTCTGCCTGGCTGGGGGATGGGAGAATTCTCTTTTTTTTTGGATCAGGTCCCAAAGCTATGCTTCTGGGTGAAACTAGAAGCTGGTGTGGCCAGTGATTCCCCATCTCTCCTGCTCCATGACATACCTAGACCCGTGGGATTTACCAGTAAGGGACACGGGGCGTAGAGGAAGGAGCAGGGTCCTCCTTGGTGGGATGGGGGGTGGGTAGTGCCGGCACATGGATGCCTCTGAAAAGAGTTTGGTTTCTGCCATGATGGAGCTGGGGGGGGAATGACATCATATTTTTGTGGACGCAAATCCTAACACCTTGTTGGGATGGGATGAGAGTGGGAGCGAGAAGCGTTATTTAGATGAAGGGAACAGAAAAGAGGGAAGAGAATTGGAGCTACTGATGGTTGTGCTCTCTTAGTGGAAGAAAGTCTGCCATAGGGCAAGAGAAACATTATAAGTTAGCAAAGCTAAGAGTCTTTCAGAAGGAGGGATTTTTTTTTCAGTTTGTCTTAAAAAATTTTTTTGTATTGAGGTATAGTTGATTTACAATGTTGTGTTAGTTTCAGGTATACAGCAAAGTAATTGTTTTATATATATATATATATATATACACACACACATATTCTTTTTTTAGATTCTTTTCCATTATAAGTTATTACAAGATGTTGAGTTGAGTTCCCTGTGCTATACAGTAGGTCCTTGTTAGTTATCATTTTTTATGTAGTAGTGTGTATATGTTAATCCCAAACTCCTAATTTATGCCCTCCCCGCGCCCAGAAGGAGGGATTTTATTCTCCTGCAACACGGAGATTCCAGTTCAGTCATCCTAAATGATGTGTGACTCTTCTGTCCTTGAAGACTTCTGGGGAGAATGTTCTAGAACCACATCTCTATAAACAATGTCCAGACTCAAAAGATTTTAAAACTTCACTCTACAGATGACTAAATAGAATCCTTTAGCCAGAGAGCAGCCCAGCCAGGAGGGAACCCACCTCACAGTGGTGGCTCTTAAACCTTTTCACTCAGGTAAAGGCAGAGAGGGGCGGATGAGAGGCCCCAGGTATGTGATGGCCTGAAACATCCTAGGGCAAGTGTCAAGTGTTTGAATTTTTGTGTTTGAAATGTCATCCACATTTTGTATGTTATATCAAAATACACCTGTGTTTTAATATGAAAACAATGTTTTAGCTTACCATTAGGAAAAACAGAGGTACAGGCACATTTCTTAGATATTTCTTTTTAAAAAATATTTATTTATTTATTTTATTTTTTGACTGCATTGGGTCTTAGTTGTGGCACATGGGATCAGGATTCTCTCTAGTTGTGGTGCATGGGCTCAGTAGTTGCAGCGTGTGGGCTTAGTTGCCCTGCAGCATGTGGGATCTTAGTTCCCTGACCGGGGATCAAGCCAGCGTCCCCTGCATTGCAAGACGGATTCTTAACCACTGGACCACCAGGGTAGTCCCTCTTAGCTATTTCAATTAAAGGCAGCAACACGTCCGTGCTAAATCCTGTGTTTTGGACACTGAATTAGAAGGGTGGGTGGCGGCCTGTCACTGTCAGTGGCTAGATCATTTTGCTTTCTGAGAATCGATAAAAGTAGTTTCCAAAAAACTCAGAATTAAGGAGTCTCAGCGAGTTTCAAAATGCTATTAGCATTTTTTCCCCTATGATGCTCGTGGTTAGGGGGCTTTGAACATTCCACCCGTGAAATGGCACAAGAGTAGCCGCGGCTGCTCTACCACTGCATTGACAGAGCTGAAGATGGGAATGATGGGGATCCAATCCCTGCTCGGCTCTGCAGTGGGATGCTGTCCTACCTTCGACAGGTCCCCATTGCCCCATATTCCTTGGAGCTTGGTTCACTTAATACGTGTCTTCCTAGCTCCATTGTTTCCCCTAGTCTGAGGTTTTACTCTCCCCACCCCTACTTCCCTAACCAGGGTAATCAGAGCAAACAGGGCTCAGACTCTCTACCACAAGGGAAGCCCTCTGTGAGCCGCTGCAGTGGGGGATCTGCAGAGAGTCCATGTTGGGCTCTCATCCTTGGGTGGATTTATCTTTGGAGAATGACCTTACCCAGCTTTGAGAAAGACGGCAGCCTGTTACTCCCCCACTATGAAAAGACTCTAAGTGCAAGCTCTGCAGCAGCTACTGAGAGGAGCGAGGGATGAAGAGAAGAAGGAAGAAAATCACAGACGGATGCTTCGCCAGTGCCAACGCCCTTGGTACAGGGAAACAGCCGGCGATGGGTCTAGAAATACAGGCTGGTTGTATCTCCCTAACCCAGGGCTCCGGCACACAGTGCGGATGGCTTCTTCTTTTCTTCTGTTTTTCTTCTTTCTCCCCCTCCCCCTCCCCTCCCCCTCCCCTCCCCCTCCCCCTCCCCCTCCCCTCCCCTCCCCCTCCCCTCCCCCTCCCCCTCCCCCTCCCCTCCCCTCCCCTCCCCTCCCCTCCTCCCCCTCCCCTCCCCTCCCCCTCTCCCCCTCCCCCTCCCCTCCCCTCCCCCTCTCCCCCTCCCCTCCCCCTCTCCCCCTCCCTTTCCCTTCCCTTCCCTCCCTCCTCCTCCTCCTCTTCTCTTCTTCATCTTCTTTTTTTTAAAATTAACTAATTTGGCTGCGTTGGGTCTTCGTTGCCGTGCGCAGGCTTTCTCTAGTTGCACGGAGCGGGGGCTACTCTTTGTTGCTGTGCGCGGGGTTCTTACTGCGGTGGCTTCTCTTGTTGCCAAGCATAGGCTCTAGGTGTGTGGGCTTCAGTAGTCGTGGCACACAGGCTCAGTAGCTGCGGCTCTTGGACTTAGTTGCTCTGCAGCATGTGGGATCTTAGTTCCCCGACCAGGGCTCGAACCCATGTCCCCTGCATCGGCAGGCGGATTCTTAACCACTGCGCCACCAGGGAAGCCCCTCGTCTTCCTCTTCTTCGTCTTCTTTTTCCTCTTCCTCTTCCTCCTCCTCCTCTCCTTCCTCTCTCTCTCCCTCTGTCTCATTGTCCCAAGTGGCAAAGAGCCCACAAATAACTGAGCTGTACTTTGAAAATGGATCTGATGAGCCTTGTAATAGGAGAGAATCATCATTATTTCCCAAGAGTTCACATTCCCATAATATTTTTATTAGCAGCCTCTCGTCTAAATAAAGTTCAGCGGATTGATCTTGGTTGGGTTTTCTCATTTTAAACATTCCCTTAAATTATGACCGTGGATGTAGTCCCGTCATCACCACTGTTATTACTGTTATCAGCATCAGCGGCTCCTTTGTAATATTTATGTCACATTCAGGGAGCTCTCAAAACACTTCAGGTATATTACCTCATTTGTCCTCATAGCATCCTTGGCAGGAAGGGAGGGGACCACATGAGGGCTAACCAGTGAGCACAAACCTCTCTGTGTGGACAACCCCTCTTTGGGGTGTGGCCAGGAGGAAGTGTTCTGCCCCATCTTCTGTATACAGTTGTCCCGGTAACAACGGGGGATTTGTTCCAGGACCCTCCGCAGATAGCAAAATCCATGGACGCTCAAGTCCCTTATGTAAAGTGGAGGAACGCGGTCGGCCCTCCATAGCCACGGTTCTGTAGATTCAACCAACCGAGGAGGGCTGACTGTGTCCCTGTGCTGCAACCTGGAGCAGAGGGAGATTGCTCCAGGACAGGTTACAGCCACCTGGTTATAGACCTGAGAAGACCGCATAGCTCGGAGGACCCGGCTCAGGGTGGGGCAGAGGGTACTCATTGCGGGGGGCTCTGGAGGAGTGGGGGCAGGACTCTTGGGAATGGCCATGACCGCCTGGACCTGACTTGCCTTAGCCCTCCTTTGGTATATGGGACAGTGTCTGCGGAGGACCCCAAAAACCCCACATCCTGAGAGTGACACCGTGGAACGGTGGAAAGACACTGGTATGTTGACCAGGAGACCTGAGTTTGAATCCTGGTTCTGCCATTGATTGATAAGCTTTGCTTCTTGGGCCAATCCCTTAACTTCAGGTCCTCATTTATAAATGAAGGGGCATTAATGTCTCCTTTCTGGATTTTTGTGAGGATTCTATAGGATAACCTACACAGATGTGCTTAGCATGCTGGAGGGGGCACAGGGGTGCGAGAGATGTCGATTCCATTTCTTCATTTAATTTTCTCTCCTGGAAAAATCTAAACTGTTCGTAGGATTTTGAGAATTAAAAGGGAAAAATAGAGAACATTTGGATAGGTTTATCATTTGAATCAGTGCCTTGTCAGAAATCATGTATTTTCTTACCTACGTTGAGTAAAAGCTAGTAATCGGTAATTAGTGTATTTTGAGGCTGTGTTAGGAAAGCGCTGCGCTGGAGGGCAGCCAGCCTGGGCTTCATCCCCCTCCGCCGCTGACCGTATGGAGGCCCTTGAGCAGAGCTCTTGGCATTGCTGGGTCTCAGTGTCCTGATCTGGAAAATGAAGAACTTGGAATAACAGGGCCATGAAGTCACTGACGAGGGTCATAATTCTAGAATTTTACAAGAAGTGATGTTTAGGGAAGGAGCCACAAGATGAGTGTGAGCTTTGTCCCTTCCATCGTCTGTGTCATGGGAAGCCCCACTGGTTCGCCCCAGGGTCATTGTCAAGGAACCCGGGTGATTTGCTGTGGGCCCATAGGCCGGGAGGAAACTAATGACCTTTGGAAGGCTGGTTAGCAAGCTCGGGCTCTAAGAAGGCTGCTGCTGCCTCAGACTCAGCCCTGGCTTGTTGGTAAAGGCCGGCCTCCCTCCTCCCTATCTGCCAGCTTGGTAGTCAGGGGAAGAGAGGCATGCTGGGCCAGGACCGAGGCAGCAAGCATTCCCATGCACAGAGGCCCAGCCGCTGGGAGTCCTCGGGGCTTGGGAGGGCTGCCGAGGGTGGATGCACGGCGCAGCGCCCCCGCCACTCTGCTGGCCACACCTCCAGGCAGGCACTGTCCCCTGAAAGTCTGTCATTAGCTGCTGTGCTAATTCCTGCTGGTCCCGTCTCTCAGCAGAACCTTACTTAGGGGCTGCCCAAGGCTAGCGCTCCTTTGGCATCACCTGAAGAAACAGGGAAGAATCTTAGAGGAGGAACAGGTAGGGCATTTTCTCACGCAAGCTTCCCTGCACACAGATGCACCGGGGAAGAGCGTGAAACGCACAGAAGACTTGCCCTGGAAGGATTCACCCCGTACCTTCTTTTCTTTCTTGGGTTTATAAAACAAAACAAAGCCCAGCTGCCTTTTCTGTTTAATTCAATGATACTTACATGGGCAGCTCATGACACTGGGTGCTGTGAGGCTCTCACGGTGAATGTGATTCTGTCTCTGCTCCCCAGAGGCTCACTGCTTGGGTGAGGGGTATACGAACTGCACGATTATCGAGGATAACGAACAGCTGGCCGGAAGTGCTTTCGTAAAGCCACCAAATATCATGGAAAAAGAATTACAACTGGGAGTGTCAAGTCTTTTGTTGGGAGGTGGGTCTCGATTTGGACCTTAAATGATGGGTTGGGTTACAGTAAAAACCCAGTAGAGGGTGGGGAAGGGCATTTAGGATAGAAGGAATAGTTCTAGGGAAGGCAGGGTGATGGGAAAGGGAATGCCAGGAGCGATTCTTTTATTCACTTTGCAGTCCATCCTTGAGGACACACACACAGGGAGATGCTACAAGACCAGCGTCCCCGTTCGGGGGTGGGGGAAAGGAAGTGCTGCTTGGTGTATAGGCTTCCACGGGGTCTAGCACCTCTTAGAATTTTCTGTTCTTAATTCAGATGGCTTCCAACTTTATCTGGACCAGGAGCACACAGATTCCTGGATGTACCTTTAATATAGTTAGGGAAAAAAACCCAAGAAAACAAGAATGGAAAACAAGCTCTCAACTGAAGTATGAATGGAAACTTTAAATGTAAACATCACCCTTTAATCAATTTTGAATGCTCTTCTTCCTCTGGCAGTAATATACTTTGAAGTGGAGCTGGAAGAAGTAGCTCTTTCTGACTTTCGATGGCAGTACCCATGCCAGACATCACTAATCAAACCCGGCACACCTTCTCCCTGGGCAGGGCTTCTCCTAAGAGTGCCCTGCTGTTCCAGGCCGCCCCTGCCAATCAGCTGGTTCTACTGCACCAGATGAATCTTATTTGCTTTTTTCTGTTTTAAAGTATTAAAACTTTACTGCTATCTTAAATACTAAGTGCATTCTTATGGAACCCAAGAACTGTCTGAAAGCAGGGAAAAATTTTTATAGCATCTAGTGTAGTAAGAATCCCAAAATATAAATGGAAGTTGCTGATGGGACTATGAGATCAGGATAAAGATATTTTCTGTCTTTTCTCCCAATCTCCCTGTAATGGTATTAATATTAAATTCAAAGAGACAGAAAATAGGTGAGAAAGTATAATAAAATATACATAGAAAAATAACCCTTGACTGAGGTCAATGGTTCTCAGCCTGGATGTACATCTGAATCTCTTGCTTATTTATAATGCAGATTCCTGGGCCTCCTTTCAGATTAAATTAGAATTTCTGGTCTTGGAGCCTAGAAATCAGCGTGTCTACCAAACACTTTAAATAATTCTTCTACAGGATGCCTGAGACCATCCCACAAAGCTATGTTTGAGAGCTGGAGACTTAAATGATAGGAATTATTGCCCTTGTCTATGTCATTAGGTGGTTGACAAAAAATACCATATTCGTTTTCCATGGCTGAGCTACCTGAAATTCCGTGGCATCCCAGGTGCTGAAAACAATAGTCATTTGGAAAATGGAAACGAAGTGTCAGTTTCCAAAGGGGTTGGTCACTTGGATGAGCATGGGTCGTGCTTTATGGAGACCCATTTTTGAGATATATTTGAATTATCACGCATCTATATTATCATTCAGGCTTGGTTTTAAGAGAAATTGGGAGAGAAGAAAGTAGTTTATGTTGACCAAGAAGACAGATCATCTTGGGGGTCAGTGTTTGATTCTACTTGACTTTCTGTTTTTGTTTTTGTTTTTTTTGTGGTACGCGGGCCTCTCACTGCTGTGGCCTCTCCCGTTGCGGAGCACAGGCTCCGGACGCGCAGCCTCAGCGGCCATGGCTCACGGGCCCAGCCGCTCCGCGGCATGTGGGATCTTCCCAGACCGGGGCACGAACCCGTGTCCCCTGCATCGGCAGGCGGACTCTCAACCACTGTGCCACAAGAGAAGCCCCTCTACTTGACTTTCTGAACGTTAGCATCAAAATAACAAATATCATATATTGTCCATCTATTCTGTACTGGACTCTTCACTAGGACTATATACACATTGTGGAATGTAGTCCTTAAAATAATCCTATGAAGAAGTTATTATTGCCCCCCAAAGAGGAATCTGAGGCTCAGAAAAGTTAAACAACTTGCCTTGAGTAATGCAGGATTTGGATGTGCGTCTTGACCCTAAGGCTGTCTAACTCCAAGTCTTTTATTCTTATTTACGACACTCCACCCGCTGTTTCCAAGAAATATCCTGTTCTGTGAGACGCTGAAACACAAACCAAGGGCCCAAACCTCAGGTCAGAGCTGAGAAGGGCCCTTCTTACTGAACCCAGTAACAGTGGTCTGTTAAACACTGGTATTCTCATTGCTTTGATCAGAAGTCATCAAGTTGAGTCCTAGTTCTTTGCTTTGCCTCTTTTAGTATGAATAAAATTTGTTGAAATGTATTAGGATTGTTCTTATGCTCCAAATTCATATTTATGAAAGATTCAAAGGCTATTCTTTACCACTGTTATTTTAAAAAAATAAAAGAACCACCAGTGGGTGCACCTCCTGTAGGGTGTGTTCTGGGAAGTGCACGTGGACAGGACACGCCCGGTACTGAGTAGACTGACCCGTCATCCAGGGTATGGATCAGTGGTCAAGAGATTTTCTTTCCAGGTGGCTCTGTTACCTTGAGCAGGTCATTTTTTTCCCCCAGTGGTCCTCAGTTTCCATGCAAACCTGTTGGAGTAAAGCCCATAAAGGTCTCTTCTCCATTTAAAATGTCATGATTCTGCAGAAAGTGTCAGCCATGTAGCTGACAAAGAGATGGATGGGGCCTTGACAGGGGTGTCATCATGACTGTCCTCACCGGTCCGGGATGGGCAGAGGGTGGGCAATGCTGGGGACCAGTCTTTGGACTCTTCTCCTGTCCTCCCGACCTCTTTGGCCTGCTCCTTCCCGGGCCTGAATCTGCCAGACTCTTCTCTCCTCTTGAGACAGTCCAAGTGGGTTCCGGTGCCATATTCTTCAATATTTCCTGTTGGGGTGAAATTTTTTTTTTTTTTTTCTGGTACGCGGGCCTCTCACTGTTGTGGCCTCTCCCGTTGCGGAGCACAGGCTCCAGACGCGCAGGCTCAGCGGCCATGGCTCACGGGCCCAGCCTCTCCACGGCATGTGGGATCTTCCCCGACCGGGGCACGAACCCGTGTCCCCTGCATCGGCAGGCAGACTCTCAACCACTGCGCCACCAGGGAAGCCCCCGTTGGGGTGAATTTAAATCCCAGATCTTCCAGCAAAAACTTAAGTAGCCCCCTTCATGCGTAATTTCTTGCTCCTGAAAATACTGACCACCCGTTCACATCCCGCCCCTCCAATGGGCTTAGAACCACCTCGGGTGCCTGGGTGACAGTGTGCCTATGTTATTCACAGGGATATGAAGCTGATGGGACCCTCTTGAACTTCTAGTCCAACTCTTTTATTTCCTGGATGAGATCAAGGGCCCCAGGAGGGAAAATGACTCCACGCAAGCACACCTAGCCAGGTAGTGAAGGACTTGAAACCATGTTTTCGAATTTATACTGTGAGTGTCATAATAAAACTGACCCCACAGAGCTTGTGTGAAGGTGTGTAAACGAGATAACACACCCAAAGCACCTGAGCGTAGTTCTTGGCATAGAGAAGCATCTGGTACAAGTCGTTTCCTCCCTTCCTAGGACTCAGATCTCCCGGTGCTCGTCATTCTCACGTTCTCATAGATGTCCTGTGTGTCAGACTTTATCATTCCTTTCTTCCCCAGCACACCAAGGCGTGCAGAAGTAAGCTGAGCTGCCCGGTTTAATCGTTGCACTAATGGTGAAATCTGACTTGGCCCATGTTACATACTCAACGAATGTTTGGGATCACTGCCCGCCAGAACCCATCCCTCCTGACTCCTAATTCAGTGCTCTCCGCATGATGCCTCCCTGACGGACACGCAGGCGGGGACCAGCTAAGTTGAAATGCTATGAACACCAGCCTGGTGACAGACATGTAAGAATACATGAGACCCCAGTAGATCTGAAGTCTGCCAGGGTCATTTTTTTTTTTTTTTTTTTTGCGGTACACGTGCCTCTCACTATTGGGGCCTCTCTTGTCGCGGAGCACAGGTTCCGGACGCGCAGGCTCAGCGGCCATGGCTCAGCGGCCATGGCTCATGGGCCCAGCCGCTCCGCGGCATGTTGGGACCTTCCCGGACCGGGGCACAAACCCGTGTCCCCTGCATCGGCAGGTGGACTCTCAACCCCTGCGCCACCAGGGAAGCCCCAGGGTCATTTTTTTAATCAAGCATTTATCAAAGCTACTATGTGCCAGGGGCTCTGCTTACGGCTGAGATGAGTATAAAAATGGATAGGATATAGGCCCTGCCCTCAAGGATCATTTGA
The DNA here is from genome assembly GCF_951394435.1 of Stenella coeruleoalba. NCBI lineage: Eukaryota > Metazoa > Chordata > Mammalia > Artiodactyla > Delphinidae > Stenella > Stenella coeruleoalba. Next base: position 7,484,789 of record NC_137167.1, read on the forward strand.
TTCAATCACAGAGACAGACTTAGACATAAAGAATTCAAATATAAGGCAGCTAGTAATCATGAGTACTATGTTCTATATATACTGAAAGGAAGAACAGTGATGGGGGCCTCCCTTGTTGACATGGTGGGAGGGGGGTTGACATGGTGGGAGGGCGCCGGCCTCGGATAGGGTGACCCCAAATGTCTCCATCCAGCTGCGTGCACAGGACACCTGGGCAGAGAGACTCGACCACAGGGCCATGCTGTGTGTCACGAGGAAAGTACATGGGGGTCGCCGAAGACTCCAGCCTCTGAGCTCCTTGACCCTGACTGCCGAGGGACCACAGCTGGGTCACCGTCCTGTCTAAGCCTGACTTGAGCAGTCTTGCAAAATGGGAGAATATCTCTTTTCTTGCTCTGAGCTTGATGGGGACTGGAGTGCTCGTTTGGTCTAGACCTCTGCTTCTGGAAGGGACTGCCCTCAACCGTGCAGACAGGGATCTGCGGTCCACACAGAGAACAAGAAAATGCCCTCTTTTTCTCTCCTCTCTGCTTTGGAGGGGGGAGGAGGGGGACGGGAGGTGGGGCTGGAGGTGGGGGAGGGACGGTGAGCGGACTGGTAGGTCAGTGCTTGGCGAGGGGAGCTGGGTCACCCAGGGAAAATATGGCCTTGCTTTCCACTGGCAGATTCCCAGGGAAGCTCTAGCTGCTCCCCACCTGTCCTGCGCTCCCCCTCCCCCAGCTGCTGTCCCCGTGTGCACGGAGCAGGGAGGCGATGATGAATTTCCCCCAAACGGCATTGCAGACAGTCATAAATAACGCTTTGCTCTTTGGTGACGGTACTTTCCATTAAAGCTGCCTGTGCTGGGCTGTTGTACCCCCAGTCTTCTGCCGGGGACTTGCAGTAAAATTTATCAGCGAGCTTTCTGCACCTAATAAATCTTCCCCTCCGGGAGCCATCTGGCAGATAAGGCCAGAACCCACATGCTCTGCAGAGGTAGAGTTGGAGAGAGAGCCTCTCTCGCTGGGGCCCCAGGCCCTGTGGAGGGGGACTTCCTCCCTACCAAGCCCGGGCCTGTCACTCTTCCTGGCTTTTCTCATCAGACTCAGATTGGCGGCCCTGGTTACGCTGGCTGTTGCAACTTACAGAACTGTCCCCACTCTGGGGACAGGCCCCAGAGTCACCTCCTCCCGGGGCTCTCTACCTGTCCCCCCGACTACGTGTTCAGAAGGCCCTGGCATCTGAGCCCAGGCAAGAGCAGGGGTGCCCCAGGGCCAGGCAGGTGCTGGGATGGCCGTGACTCTGGCTTAACTGACATCTCGTTGTGATAAGAAACGCAATGTCGCTTGGGCGAAAGACACCTCGAAGCATCTCCTCCTAATTCAGGGTAAACACCCCATGGCTATCCCCAATTTCTCTGAGCAAAACTGCTGTGGTATTAGTGCCTTCTTTCAAATATAGATTCCTCCCATTAATATACAATAAGGGAGTTTCTCAAGCCAGTTGACGGGAGGTAGAGGCACAGATTAACGAAACGATCGCTGTTCTTTCCTTTAGGCGCTTACAGTCCCGTTGCAGAGACTGTTTTATAACCCATCTCAGGCACGGTGGTGGCAGAGCCCGCTCTCACTGGGAGACAGGATGTGATCCTGCAGGTGAGGAATGCGAGAGAGTTTGGCTTTCTGGTTTTGGAGTCCAGTGCCTAGCACGGTGCCTGGCACATGCGTACTGAGTGTACAAGATGGAATGTGGCAGCAGGCAAACTCCCCGACACAGCCACCAACACGAAGTAGACGATGAGAATGAAACAATACACAGCAGCGTGGAAGCGGGCCTCTCATGCCCCGCCCCCAGCAGAGGGGACTCTGCTCCTTAGGGACCAAAATCCTGTCCTGGGCCTGATGTAACCTGTGTCCGGTGTCAGCTCGATCAAGGGATGCTCTTCTGAGCCTCAGTGTTCTCATTTATAAATTCGTAGGGAAAGATGAGGTAATTTTGGGGGGTGTAATTTTTAATATCGTTGCTACGAGAATATTTTCTAATTTTTCCTTTGCCTGATTTTTTGAAAGGCAGGAAGCTGAATGGTAAAACCGGTCAGAACGCCTCTCTCTTCCTGCCCTACTTGACTGCTTCCCAGACAAGTAAGGCCGGTAGATGGGGGCCCCAGGCAGCTAGAGCCCAAATCCCCTGAATCCTTCCCGGGGGCTCCTTCTGCAGGAGGACACCTGTCAGGCTGCCTCTGAACACTGTGGACATACCCCGCGGAAACATTAAGTGGAGTGTCCCAAAGATGCTTAACTTAGCTATGCATTTAATTTGGTGGTAATTGAAGTTTGCCAACAAAGATTTGCGTGTAATCTGTGATTTCATTTTTCAATTAAAATTGTTTCCTTCCTCTGGATGGGAAGCGCTTGGCTTTTCTCCCCATCACGGCACTTTGCAAACCCTAATCCCGCACTTCTCTGTGGGCTGGAGTGAGGGGAGGGGGCGGGTAGGACGAGGCCCAGAGGGGAGGTCAGGCCGGAGGGCAGGACCCTGCAGGAGAGGTGATGCTGGGGGCTGGGCTGATGGGAGACCAGGGGAGGGTGCGCCTCCTGCATTCCCAGTGGGCCTGTCCAAGAAGCTCCAGGCCCAGACTTCCGGATCTCGGTTTCTAGGTGCAGACAAGCGTTAGGGGGTGGAAAGAGGTAGGAAGAGCCAACCAGTTCTCCATGGCCAAGGCGCGTGTTAAGGAGCGGGGAACAAGACTGAAGGTCCAGGTACTGGGGATCAGAGGGCTGGTTGACCTGAAGGAGATCTTCAGGCTATTTTTATGGCCTTTGATAAAGGCAAAAAAGCAACACAGCTCACTGGAGAAGACAGCTGATAGGCACGTGTGCTTATAGGAGACACAGGCTCCCAGAGACCCCCCAAGGGGGTACGGAGCCTGCAGGCTACGGCTTCTGATGAACAGTTCGCAGGTATGGATTTTTCCTTTGCTGGCTCTGTGGCCTTGGGCTTAATTTCCTTGAGTCCCAGTTACCTCAACCTTCCAATGGGCAGATGAATACTTCCCTGAGTGGGGGCCAGAGGAGGCAGCCAGTTGGGGTGTGAGGGTCATCCCAAGGGCCCCATCTTCGTATACGCAGCACCCTGCACCGTGCCTGACATGTGGTAAGAGGCCAGTAAACTCTGTTACAATGGAAAATCGGCCAAATGAGATGGTGCGAGCATTTTGTAAACCCCGACGCCCCATTTTCGGTTCCCTGGTGGCCTTATTATTTGTGAAGGTGGGGTTAAGTATTTGACTCCAGGCTGGACTAGTCCTGGGCTGGGCCCTGGGTGGGCAAGGTCCAAGTACAGGTGTTCTCCACGGGGTGCTTCTCTGGGAGCTTGGAGCTCTGGTGGCGATTGGCTGCTGGAGACCCAGGTCCTACAGGTGCCCCCTGTGGGCGAGGGGCTGCTTTCCAGGCCCAGGCCCAGCCCCTCCTTGTCCGGGCCAAGAATCACCAGCCTGCCTCGGGCTGGCAATTTCGAGATGATGGGACAGGACTCGAGAGGGTTTGCCACAACGAGAGCCGGCCCGATGCTCATGAGAGAGACAGCTGGGCTCTCGTAGCCCAGCTGGAGACAGGATTAAGAACCATTTTAAGAATTAGCAGCAATTTGGGCTGCAGTAGGGCACACCGCTTTGGGCAGAATTCTTCTCTCCGCCAGCGCAACTCTTTTTTTTTTTTTGGTCTGGTTTCTTTCAAGTAGAGATAATCCCTTCTACCTGGTCAGACAGCTGAACTGTTTTCATTTTTTTTTTGAATTCCGTAATAAATCTGCCAGCCCTGCGGGGCTCCAGCCAAGGGCTCTTGCTAGCTGCATCGACACAGAGGTCTGGTAAAAATGGTGTCAAATGAAAGAGAAAAATGCACGTTTCACACTTTGTCTGCTTTGGGTTACGGCGATCCTGAACTCATCCCCGTTCCAAACAACTGACCTTCCCACAGAGTTCAAGTACCTTCTGCTGGTCTGGAGAAACCATATCCCTGTCTCTCTCTCCCACTCTCCCCCCACCTGCCCCAAACGGGCACATTGGCCTGAGAGGCGGCAGGGCTGTTTGTAAGTTCACTACGCTGGTCCAGGGCTTTCCGGGAGGGAGGGGGCGTAAAAGACCCCAGTGTACATGGGTTGGAGAGTGAGGACGCACACGGACTGCGTCCCCCTCTTCCCCACACAGCCACGCATCTACTCCTGCATCGCCTCACTCTCCCGAGATGCAAATTGATGTAGAAGGTATGAACATGGGTTTTCCTTCTACTGAAGCCTGCCTTGTGTCCATTACAGATCATTTTCAACCATGACCAAATCTTAAACATCAGTGTGGTGTTCACTCAATAGGAACAATCAACCTTTCCAACGTTACCCGCCTCTAGCCTCCTGTACAAATCTGCGCACTGATCGGAATGGTCACTTTAGGCTCCCCAGACACGCCAAGTGTGTTCCCACCTCCTGGTCTTTACCGCACACAATTGTTCCGCATCGATTCTGCTTCTCTCTGTTCTGACCAGCTCCGCCCTGACTGCCTTCAAAGCCCACCTCCTCCTTGAAGCCCTTCCTGGAGCACCCCAGCCTGTAGCGCTCCATCTTCATTTGGGACTTGGTCGGTACCTAAGGCTCTTATGACCCTCTCCCTTGGTCATCAGTCATATGCTGCTCCTTTTAGACATTTTTTTTCTACAAAGCTATTGTCATTTTCCTGTATAACCATCATTTTCTTATTTAATATTTTTATTCTCCAATTAGATGATAACATCTTACCTATATTTCTATCTTTTCCAGAGCCAGACACATAGTAGGTGCCTGGTAAATGCTTTTCCAAAAAAAAAAAAGAATGAATCAAAGTTCTGACATGGGTTGTGGGTGTGGCTCTGGTGTGATCTTTCTTTTTTTTTTATTGAAGTTTAGTTGATTTACAATGTTGTGTTACTAGGAGTATGGAATTAAGAGATACAAACTACTATGAATAAAATAAACAATAAGGATATATTGTACAGCACAGGGAAATATAGCCATTTTATTGTAATAACTTTCAGTGGAGTGTAATCTATAAAAAGATTGAACCTCTGTGTTGCACAGTGAAACTAATATAATATTGTAAATCAGATATACTAAATACAAAAAAAATACCAAAAAACCAAAGAAAGAATGAATGAAATTTCCCACATGGGGTGTGGGTGTGGCTCTGGTGTGATGGCTTTTCCTTTTTTTTAAATTGAAGTACAGTTGACTTACAGTGTTGTGTTAATTTCTGCTGTACAGCAAAGTGACTCGGTTATACATACATATACACATTCTTTTTTATATTCTTTTCCATTATGGTTCATCTCAGGATATTGAATATAGTTCCCTGTGCTCTACAGCAGGACCTTGTTGTTTATCCCTCTTATATATAATAGTTTGCTGGCTTTCTCTCTCTTGATCGCAAGACCATTCCCACCTCCAAGGGTCTTGACTTGCGGGGATGCTGCCTATAAGATGTTTCCTCTTGTTTGGATGACGCTGGATATTAGGTAACTGTTGAGTGTCAGTAACAGCTCCAGAGCTCCCTGTACAGACCCTGAGACTCCCGTGTCTATGATCACACAGACTATTGAGATGTTTATGGTAGTGAGAAAAACTAGTGCTTCTGACTGTGTGCTCTGTACCTTCCCCTCTCTTTACATCCCTGTATGCACCCCACATGTATTGTCTTTAATTTAGAGCAGGGAGTTACTTTGATTTTAATTCCGTTTTCTTCTGAATGCGCTGAGCGCCACCATCTTGCCTCTGCTTTGTGCTTCTCACCTCAAGGCCTCTTTGTGAATTTGTCTGATTTGTGGTTGTGGTTTGTAGCTGTCACGGATTTCTTTGTTGTTGTTGTTACCACTGCTGCTACTGTTTCCTTGCAGCTCGATTTTGAGCCGAGCGTTTGAGTAGTAAATATGGTTTACACCAACTCTGTTGGAAATAATGGCGTTTATGTGCTGAAGTTATTTCCAAAACCTATGATATGTGTATACAAATAGATCCACAGCAGGGCCCCTAGACTGGGGAGAACAGACTCAATCAAACCTTCGTGATGGAGTATAAACAGGTGTCTGAGACTAGGGCTAGGCCAGGCGGTTCCGAACCAAACTACCCTCCACCCCCGCTGTTGGCTCTGAGCGGAATCTGAACCGTAAATACTTTGCTTAACGCTGGGGGATGTAGGAGGTATTTTTGTGATCATATTTATCCGCTAAATGTTCACTTACATTCTTTCATGCACCTCACATTGAACTTCTTTCTCACTTTTCTCTTCACCCACCCTCAATGGTTTTAAACCTTAACTGCCCTGGATTCTGGAATGGAAAAAGATGTCCAGAAACTATGGGCTTCTATATAGTACAACTACTACTTAGTGCTAGCGGCCATCTAATGGCTATGGTTGGGGGGCGGGGGGGTGCACCTACACTGTTAAACTTTTAAATTCCCTTGTGTTTTGCTGCCCAAATCTAAATACTTTTGCTCATAGATAATTGCTCTTTTACTGAGAGATAAGCTTTACCTATAAAAATGTATTTTGAAAACTTATTTTACACAGCAATGTTGTATCCGTTGAAACTAACCTTTCACCAATAAAGCACTATTGTTTAGACATTAAAAAAAAAAAGAAACTATGGGCTTGGCCTTTAAAATTGGCGGCCCTCTCTTCTCTTCCAAATGGCTGCTGTGTTGCAGGATCATATGTGGTGAACCGTTCTGAGCACTGCCGCCAAGCTCCATCTTGGGGTCAGTCGTAGTAATCCTGGTGCAGAGCAGGAACTAGAGACAGAGTTGGGAACATTCAGAGGGGGAAGTTGGATTGCTCTTACCAGATGTGTCTCTGGCCTCTGAATTTGTGTAGTGTGGGTTTCCTTGACTCTGCCCTCAGCTCTGGAGCTCTGAGGGCACCAGGCCCCGCATCTGACATGTGTCCAGAAGTGGAGGCTGCCCACCGACCCCAGGGGAAGGTCTGGATCGCCCAGAGGTCAGGATCCGTCTCAGAGACGCCTGGGCTCTCTGAGCTGAAGGCCGTGTGACAAAGGCACGGGGACGGGTGTTACGGGTTGTTCTCCAACTTGTAAATGCCAAGCAGAAATCGTGTTGCAGTTCCTAAATGCCACATTTTGGCGTGTTTATTGCTTCCCCCCGCAACGGGGAAAGATGGTGAATGAACTAATAATTCAGGAGCTGAGAACATGTTTATTTGATTTTTAGAGCTTTAACAAATACAGTGTGTACAAAACCCGGTGCCAACAGCATGCATAATTCCTCCAGGAACAGGCCTGATAGAAACACAGAGCTTGCAGTGCTTCAAAATGGTAACCAATATTTACACATCTGAGTGACTAATTCTCTCCTCTGAGCCGGAGAACAATAGGCTGTAATAGTCAGGTACATTAACGCAGAGCGTGCCTGTCTGGTGACTTGGATATTTGACACGTAAACAAAGATGGGGGTGGGGAGAGTGTAGGGAGGGAGAAGTGGAGGCTTCTTATCTACCTGTGTAACCATATACCAAACGGCAGGTTACAAATGCGCTCAGAAAATGCTGACCCGCCGCGGTTCCAGGGCCTCCCGTGCAGGATTGGCACGTGATTTGCGGCGCCGCGGGAGTGCTGTCGCTGACCTCATTAGCGGCGGGCTTCCTGGCTTGTTACCATCATATTTGTGTAATTTACAGCACCTTCGTTTTTATGGAATGTGTTTCTTGTAGAGTGTAATGGCAGCAATACATTTAACCGATCGTCTTTAGGAATGCTTCTGCTGGAGGCGGCCTGCAGATATAAAGGGGCATTTTCTTCTCTCCTGCGTGGGCCTCTTCTTAAATTTTCGTTTTGGCTCGCTTGGCTGCCACGTGTGTGTGTGTGTGTGTGTGTGTGTGTGTGTGTGTGTGTGTGTTTTCCTGTGTGTGCGTATGTACACACGTATAAATATAGGTGTGCAAACGCCTGGAAGACATTAAAAGGGGGCCCGCAGGTGTGATTCTTTCTTGAAGGATTAACTTGGCTCCCTGGCTGTCTTCAAGGTCGGTGGACTGAGCAGACATTGAAGGAAGGCCTAGACGCCTTGCTATGAGAAGACGAATTTGCAAAATGGAATAGAGGGCCCAGGCAGATTAGCTACTGGGGAACGATTGTTTTTATTTTTTAAATTTATTTATTTTTTGGCTGTGCCACATGGCATGTGGGATCTTAGTTCCCCGACCAGGGCTCGAACCCATGCCCCCTGCACTGGAAGTGCAGAGTCTTAACCACTTGGACCGCCAGGGAAGTCCCCAGGGAATGATTTTTTTTTAAGGATGGTATAAAGATGCTAAACTAGGGTGAGTTTTCAAGTCTTCATGACCTCCTGGAGGCTTTTGTATAAATCAACAGGATGGAAAAATGCAAAGTATATGTCATTCAGGGGCAGGTCCTCTCCCAAACGAATTCTTACCTTAGGAAAAATTAAAGCACGTGGGCACAGATGTGTACCTTCTTTTCTGCCCTGACCTGTGTCAAAAGAGAGAAATGGCTGGGACCAAATGTTTGAACACCAAATGTGTCAACTTGAAGGTTGCTCAGGGGAACCTGGGACCAGGAGCCAGGAGAAGTTACCCCAGTGTCTAACCCCGCTGCTAACCATGACCTCAGGCAAATTGCTTTCCCAACTTAGGTCGCAGCCTCCTCTACAAATCAAAGAGATTGGACTGGATCGTCTCTCTCTAGAGTTTGATGTTTCTAGGTTCCCCATCACTTGTCTAGTCTGTTCCTAAAGGCAGATAAAGCCAAGGCTGGGGTTCTCATCAACCAAATCATCCCAGCTATGTTCTCGAGGGTTACCTGCAGTGACCCAGAAAAGGGAAACACAGCCCGCCAGGAACTGTCACTGTGTCCCACTTACATCTTCTGACAGGGGGCAGACAGGGTGAATAGACTAACAATTCAGAAACCAAGGACATGGTAGGGAGAGTTTGAGAGCTTCAGTAAAAACTGGCGCCAGAGGGTGTCGAGCTGCATATTTCCTTCCCGTAATCACTTCTTGGCCTCAAAGAGAAACTGCCCTCAGGGGCAAGGTAAATAGGTAGGCCCTGGACTTTGTCAACCCATGATAGAACCATAAGAAATTAAATCTGTTGATATGACCTGAGGCCCAGGGACAAAGTATATCCAACTGGTCAGTCAGGTTAGGGTCCTTGGTATTTCCTCCCTCACTCCATTGGCTATACCTCTTCTCACTGATTCGTGAGGATTTGGGTTCTTGATTTTGCTTAATAGATATGTCCCTAAAATACTGGTGTGGCTAGAGTCTGCAGTAATAATACCTCAAAATGTTAAAGGTATTTAAAGGCAACATTTCCATGTAAGTTTCTATTCAAAATTTGAATACACCAGACTTACCGGCTATTTGCAGGTACCTAGTGGTGAATCTTTTGGTAAAGAAAAAGAATTCTTTTGTAAAGTCTGATTTGAACTTAACTGAATCCTGAACAGTCATTGAACACCCATTAAGGACGGAGGAGTCAAACAAAAATTGTATAACCTTCCTGCCTTCAAGGGGCTTTTATTCTAACTTTCTAATAGGGATTTGCCTATCTTTTGTATATGCTTACTAATACATACAATAAAATGTAGACACTTTCAACATCCAGCATCCATTCATTAAGGTGGCTTCAAAACTCTGAAAAATTTAGATCATTATTATAAGTGTTTGTTCAAAAACTCTTATTAGTCGCATTTGACTGATTTGGTGACCGGCTTGTCTCATGTGATGATAAAAAGGGATTGTGAACCTGGACTCCGATTAGTGGAACACCTGTGTGGTCGCATCAGATCTTTCCCTTCTGTTAAAATAGAAGCCACATTTTCGTCCTTTTCTCTGCCTTCAGTTCTGCCGCGTTCTCCAGCTCATCCCATCATTTCTCACTTTCTTGTGATGTTGAACCATGACTTACACTCATGCTTTCCTTTACCTTCAGCATTTACGCACGTCCAAATCTCTTCCATCTTAAAAAATGCCGCCTCTGCCATCATCTCTAGATTGGCTACCTCCTTCTTTCTCTTTCTAGCCACAACTTTCTGAACGTCCATGGTATGTACAGTCGTCACTTCCGTTGCCTTTCAGTCCACTTGGGTATGGCTTCTGCTCTCCTCCATGCCCTTGAAGCTTCTTCCCAAGGTCACCATTGAGCTCCAAGGCACTCAGTCAAACAGATGCTTACCTCGAGTGCTTCCCCCCACCCACCCCCGCATTGCCCACATTCCCTCTGGAACATCACAATCTCCTGGGGGCTGCTCACCTTTCTGGCTGCTTTATCACCTTGGGTTTTGGGTACCTGACTCTCCTGTTGGGGTCCTTAGAGTTTTGACCAAGTCTCTGCTTTCTCACCCTGTTTTCTCTCTTTGCCACAGCTTCAACGGACTTTTATGTTCTGAGGACTCTCCAGCTCTTCTGAGACTCTCTCCAACTTTCTACCAGACACAGCTCCACTCGGCTACACAGCTGTAACAAACGGAATCCACAGTCCGGTGGCTCAAGTAAGATTGAAATTTATTTCTCTTTCACATCATAGTCCAGATGTTGGCGGCCATTCCAGGGAGGGCAGGGGGTTCCATGATGTTGACTTAGTTGTCTTTCTATCCTGGGACTTCACCGTAGAGGGTAACTGTCCTCTTCCACAGGGTGACAATGTCTCCAAAGCACTGTGACCCAGCAGGCAGGAAGGAGAAAGAGGAAGCAGAGGGCAAGCAGCTTCCTTTTCAGAAAGTGAGACAGTGGTTGTACACGGCACTGACACACCTAACCCACGTGGCCATGCCTTGTTGCAAGCTAAGCTAAGGAATGTGGTTCTCCATCCACCCACCATAGAATGATAAGAAATGAAGCAAATCAATTCACATGACCCGAGGCACAAGGACCAAGTTTATCCAAGTGACTGGTCAGATCAAGCTTCTTTGCACCTTCACCTCCCTCACCCCCAACCACCCGAGTGACTATTGGGAGGACAGTTAGCAATGTCTGCCACAGGGACCTCAAAGCTAACATCTCCAGAAGTCACCTTGTCACCTTCCCCTCACACCTGCTCCTCCTGCAATTTCCTCTCTCAGAAAGTATCATGGTCCGACCCAGTTGCTCCAACCAGAAACCAGGAATCATTCTTGAGTTCCCTCTTCTCTCGTTGCCACACATCTAATCTTTAACTCTAGTCCTTTCTGTCTCTTAAATATGTTAGATCCGGACACTTCTGTTTATCCCATTGCCACCAGCTTAGTGCAACAGACCATGATCTCTTTCTTGGACCATTGCGATAGGCTCTTAACTGGTCTTCAGATCTATTTCCCATTCCACGTCAACGTTACATATGAAAACGGAAATATGATAATATTACTCCCGCTGAAAATCCTTCAGTAGCTTTTCATGAACCCTAATTTGTAATGTGCTCTAAGAGATCAAGCATGATGGACCTCTGTCAGTGTCACCAGGCTGATCTCATGCTTCTCTGGTCTTGGTTCTCTCCAGTTCTGATATAGGGATTTGTTTCAGCTCCTGAAATCAGCTATGCTATCCCTTGATTCTGGTCTTTCTGACGTACTACTCTCTTTGTTGGAGCACTCCTCCTGCTTCCTTCCATGCTTGGCTGACTATTTCTCCTTGGAGCTCAGTTTGGGGATGATTTCCTCAGTGGGGCCCTTCCTCCTTTCTGCTCGGACCCTCTCCTTGTTCTGGGGTCCCATGGCACCTTGTAATTCTTCTTTCCTAACACTAACCAAACCAATAATTAAGTGGCTAGTATCTGGGTTTGTGATTATGTCGTAAGCTCCAAGAAGGCTGGGCTACCTTTATTGGATGTATTCGTCAAAAGCATGCTATCTTCAAATATTTCCTTGACTCCTTCACCCACTACTCCTCTGTGCAAAGCCTTTGTGTAAGGATGTCCTGCGCATTGCCTATTGCAATAATGGCAACAGCAGCTTCTGCCTATGAAAATTATTAGCAATGTAAAGTGAAGGAGACAAATTGTAATAAATATAAAGGACACCAAATATTTAATTATAATAGCATTAGCTTACATTTAGATACTATTTTATAATTTTAACGCTTTTGTTTATGTAACTTCATTTGAACCTTGCAAGATCCTGTTAGAGATGTCAGGTAAATTGTCCCCACTTTACAGGTGTGCAAATTGAGATTCTGTGAAGTGAAATGATTTAACTAGGGTCTTCCATTTAGAAAATAAAGGAGGCAGAGCTTGAGTCCAGATCCCTGACTGCAGAGCCGGGGGCCCTGTCAGGCTGTGATGGAGATCATGAAACATAACTATGCATATCTCTAATTTCTTTGTCTGCATAAGCAGGCATTTGGAAATTGTTTGTTGAACAGATAGATGCATGAGTAGATATACCAGTAGGTCTGGCAATGTGGCTAAGATTTAACACCAACATATAGGTCAAACATTATGGGGTAATAAATAGGAACAATAGAACACGTTGTGCTGTACAGGAGAAAAGTGGAGTCTGACTGAGAGACTAGATAATTGCTTTTAAGTGAATTCAACGATCACTTTGAATAACTATGTGGGTGTGGGAGGTCTGTATGTACTCCTCACGAATCTTAAACCAACTAATGACAGGCTTGAAAAAGGAAATTTTATTGTAGCTCAGAATTTGATTGAAATGCAAGATATAAAATGTATGAATAATACCCAACTTGACTCTCTCCTCGGCACAATAGGGACCAGAGGGCTGTTGGCTCTGTCACTGGCTTGAGGGAGCTCTAAATATTCCTCTGTCCAGGTTCCATTCTCTCCCCCACCCCTCTGAGCCATCTAAATGTATTCTTGGATTGATAAATCGTAATGGAAAAGAATATAAAAAAAGAATTGTATATGTATGTATAATTGAGTCACTTTGCTGTACACCAGGAACTCACACAACATTGTAAATCAACTATACTTCAAGTTAAAAAAATGTATTCTTGGGGGCTTCCCTGGTGGCGCAGTGGTTGAGAGTCTGCCTGCCGATGCAGGGGACATGGGTTCGTGCCCCGGTCCGGGAAGATCCCACATGCCATGGAGTGGCTGGGCCCGTGAGCCATGGCTGCTGAGCCTGCGCGTCCGGAGCCTGTGCTCCGCAACGGGGAGGCCACAACAGTGAGAGGCCCGCGTACCGCAAAAAAAAAAGTATTCTTGGACCAAGTGGGTACCAGGTAGCTATTTACAGAACCTGTGCTCTAGGAGAACAGCTGGTGTGTCTTTCTCTGGCATTTTGGGATGGACGGCAGCTCCATTAGGGGGAGGTACTTTTCCCAAGGGAAGACCTTAACTCTTGGCTAGTAAGAACTATCTTCAAGACCTATAATTCTGATGATTCCATAAGGGGAAGCATTTGCCTGATCTGAGGGTCTTGTATTATCTTTTGATTAGTTTTAGGGTTATCTCTAGGTATGTAAAACACCTAGGATATTTCTTGGACATAATAGGTACTCAATAATTGGTGGTTATTGTGGAGATAAAGCAGCCAACTGCAAAGAAAGTAAAGAGACATGATGTTAAAACCCACTGATGACACTTATTAGGTGGCAAAATAACTCTCTGATGGTGAGCAAGTTATTGAAACTTTCTGAGCTTAAGTTTCTCCTCTGTAAAAAGAATAGTAGCTACTATGAGCCAGGTATTCTTTATCATCATGACAAGTTTGAATGCTCAGTTTATGGGTAAGTTAACTGAGGCTCGTAGACATTAGGCAGTTTGCACTGGGATGTGGTCATTTAGCCAGTGTCAAAGTGAACATTCAAACCCAGGCCTATCTAACACCTGATTATTTTTCCACTTCGTAACACTGCTCATGTAAAATAGAGATGCCAAAACCAGGAATGCTTGTAAAATTAGAGCCAGTGCACGGCATAAGTTTGGTACTCAAAATAGTGTCTATTATTATTAATTACACCTCAGGTGATCAGAATAACCCTATAATATGTTCACATTAATCAGAGTTGGAAGAGCTTTGACATGTACTAACCGTTAAGAGCCCTGGTTGAAATTCCCTGTTTGGCAGATGGTGGATGCCCAATAAGTGCTTGTTGACATATTAAAGATCCAGTAATGTCTGCATTTATAGCTGAATTCTGTTCCTTCCTCATCCCCACCACAAACACTCCTGTTTCACCTTTGAAAGTTTGGGGAAGTTCTGTGAAATGCAGTACGACAAGGAACTACGAGGGTAGCTTTATTGAAACAGCTGGCTTTTTCTCCTCTCAAAATACATTGGGAGAGTTCTACCCCTGGTATGGCCACGTAGGCTTCTATCAGACTAACCTTCTACAAAGAGACAATAGCCATAAACCCTGGACGAAAAACAAAACGACAACAACAACAAAACCAGCCTCCTGAAGGTACAATTGACACTTGGAAGGAGGGAATAGTATGGGCTAAGCCTCCCACTTATGGCCGTTGGTTGCAGTCAGCGTCATGTGGGGCAACTAAAGAAAACCTGAAGTCTTTGTGGCCTAAAGAACTAGATGACAGAGTTTTGGGCAACCACAGCAGCTAAATATAAACTCCACTCAGAACTCTGGGTCAAGCACGCATGGGGTAGAATCCAAGCAGCTCAGCTAAAAATAGCAGAACTGAACTGAGATTTGAGCTGCCACCCAAGAGATAGAATTTGCCATTTGAGTCCAACCAATTTTATTGCCTTAATTGTTATTAGAACAGCAACAATAATAGCAATTTACCACTCTTCAGTAGAATGTAACAAAATTCAGAGTACCCACAACAAGACATTCACAATATCCAGGATATAATCTGAAACCACTCAGCACAGAAAGAGCTATAAAAATGTGGCCGATTTTCAAGAGAAAAATGCCATCAATGAAGACAGACATCTACTTGACCCAAATGTTGGAATTAGTAGATAGGGATTTTAAAGTAGTTATTATAACTATACTCATTACCTGAGAGAAAATATGCTTGAAATAAAAGAAAAAATATAAAATATCAGTGGAAAAATTTAGAAAAAAAATTTAGAAAATTAAAAAAATAATTAAAAAAATTTAAAATAAAAAAAAATAGCAGTAAAAAGTAAAATATCTGAAGTCAAATTCACGGAATAGACTTAAAAACAGAATGGAGATAGAGAGAGAGTCAGTGAATTTGAAGACAGATCAATATAAATTATTCAATCTTAAGAACAGAGAGGAAAAAACAAACCAAAAGAGTGGAACTTCAGGTACCTGTGATTTTTTTTTTTTTGCGGTACGCGGGCCTCTCACTGTTGTGGCCTCTCCCGTTGCAGAGCACAGGCTCCAGATGCGCAGGCTCAGTGGCCATGGCTCACGGGCCCAGCTGCTACGCGGCATGTGGGATCTTCGCGGACCGGGGCACGAACCCGTGTCCCCTGCATTGGCAGGTGGACTGTCAACCACTGCGCCACCAGGGAAGCCCACTAACTTATTTTTGATTAGAGTTTCAAAAGAGGAGAGAGAACAGTGCAGAAGAAATATCTGAAGCAATAATGAGCAAATATATTCCAAATTCAATGAAAGACACATTGATACATTCAAGAATCTCAGCAAACCCCAAACAGGATAAACATGAAGAAAACCATGCCTTGGCCCATCACAGTCAAATTATGAAAAACCAAAGGATTAAGAGAAAATCTTGAAAGCAGATAGAGAAAGAGGACTCATCATATACAGGGAGACCGTGACTTGGTGAAGGCAAGAAAATAATGGAAGATCATCTCTAGAGTGGTTAAAAAACCCAACAAAATCCTGTCCACCCAAATTTATATTCAGTGGCAATACCTTCCAAGAATGAAAGCAAAACAAAGGCATTTTTAGCTAGATGAGAATTAGGTGAGTTCAGCACCTGCCGACCCACACTATACCAAATGCTTAAGGAAGTTCTTTAGATTGAAAGGAAATAATACCAGATGGAAAAGTGAATCTTCAGGAAGGAATGAAGGACATAAAATGGTAAATAGCCGTCCAGCTAGGACCAAGCAGTTGCATGTGGAGTGCATCTCTGATCGGTTCTCATCCATTCGATGTGTGCAGAAGCCCTGCAATGTGCTTCCAGAACTGGCCCATAAGAAAACCTCCCATGGATAAGCCTCCATGTTTTTTCCCTTTCAGACCTGATGCAGAAGAGTACAGGGAGTTAGAAGCCATGTACTGAAGGTGGTGGAGCCACAAGATGGAAGGATGCTGGGCCCCTCAATCACTGCTTGGAGGAGCAGGACCCCACACAATAGGGAGGCCATCCTAGACTTAGTCTAAGTGAGAAACAGACTTCTATTGTGTTGGGGCTATCATACATTTTGGGGTTTATTTTTTACAGCATCACCTTAATTCATTTAGAAAGCTCAAGTTACACAAAGCGTCTCATCTATGTTACCTGTCATATGATAGTGTTAAATAAATAAATGTGCCCTTCTGCTTGACAAAAATATTTTTATCAGGTTGGATGAGACGAGTCAACATCATTCTTGCTTATGCTGTATTTTTGTCACCTATTCATGTGACTCTGCTTTTCTAAAGAAGCCAAGCTGTTAGTAATACTAACCTCCCCCTCTGCAGTCACTGAGGAATAAGGAAGTTCTAAGCAGTAATGGGAAAGCATCTGGCTAAGGGCAGTGCAGAAATATTAGATGATAACTGGATAGGTAGGTGAAACTAAATTAAACTCAAAGCCAAATCTTCCTTTAAAGCAGCAAATGTTCTTGGGCTGTGATCAGACAAAGTGCCCACCATGTTTGTGGAGCTGCTCTTTTCCCTGAGAAGTCTTCCAGGTAAGTGTCCTTATCACTGTCTATGAGAGAGGTCTGTCAGTCATTTGACAAGGAAGGATGGTCTTTGGCCTTTGGCCGTGATGTCAGTGCAGGCTTAGAACTGGGGGTGGAGGACCACATGGCACAGTCTCAAAACCCAAACCCAGCAATCCCTTTGGTGTGGGGACTCGGGCCAGGAAGAAACAGCGGCCTCTGCAGCACATCCAGGCCGAGGCTCAAGTGTGGTGTGTGGATGGGATGTTTCCACACTCACCGCTGTCTTTCTGGATGCTGGCATGACCCTGGCCAGCCCCCCACTGACCCTCTCTCCCCTGGACATACCAGAGTGGGTTCTACGGTCCCTGGAACTAGGCCTGCTCCTACCCCAGCATACAAGGTGCTCAGGGCCAGGCCTTTGAGAACTTGGAATCCAACCTGGCAGAAGCCAGATGACGGCCAGGCTCTGAGTGGATCCTGGAGCGGGCGCAGGTTGGGAAGAGGAACAGAGAAGTGGAGATCTCTCTGGTACAAGAAGACCCAGGTGCTAGGCATGAGAGAAAGAAGGGGAAGGAGGAATGGACTGCTGAGGATGGTGCAGGGGACGAATCTATCTGGGGTGAAGGGTGGGGATGAGGAACATGGGGCCTGTGATGGCCAAGGCGTGGGGAGCCAGTCCAGAGGTCCTGGCAGAGAAGTTCCACATCAGACAAGGGATGGGGATGCTTCCCACGCCCGGCCCGGGAAAAGCACCTCTGAGCTTCTTTCCCAGCTGGACCAACTCCCACCTCCCGAGGGACGCTGGGGGGTGGAGCCCCGCTGAGTGGTCCCTGGCTCCAGCCCCGCTTCCTGGAGCCTGGTCCAGCAGGTCAACACCTCCCAAGGATGGCCAGTGTAGCCTGGCCTTCTAGTCAGCTCGGCACACTTTCCTCCAGCTTCACTCAGCTCATCTTCCCCTTCAGTTCAGCTCAGCCGGTCTCCCAGTCCCTCCTCTGCTTACAGGCCAGCAGAGACCATCTCCCCAGGCAGGAAGGAGGTTGGGGTTCAGGGGCAGAGAGCCCCTGTCTCCCAGCAGAGCACTGCCTCTCCTGCTTCCAGTCCTCGGAATAGAGCCTGTCCAGCCTCCCCCATCTCTCCCATTATTGGACCAGCCCATCACACACTCGGTAACCGTCTCCCGTTCCAATGGTCCCATTAGTTCAGTCCTGACCAAGAGAACTCAGAGCTTCATCCACGCCTCCTTGTTCCAGCTCACTTCTGCTCCACCACCTTGCTTTTGTTACCCAAAGTCTCTCTCTCTCTCTCTATTTCCCCTTACAAATGGCTTTGCAGCAGCCCTGGGAGTGCACGGCAGCACCGATAATGTCTCCATGGTTCCTTGTTAGCTGCACTCTAAGCAGGAAAGTGACTTGGCTTGACAATGTAATTTACATCGCTGTATAAAACTATCTGTGGAAGCCAAGCTAATTTGTGCCAGATTAGGCTATTTGTCTCAGCCACTGTCTAGCCGCACAATCTATCAGAGGGCTGTTTTCAAATATCGCTCTTCAAGCGTGCCCTTGAGAGGCAGAAATTGATTGGGATCTTAGAGAGCAAAATTACAGCAATAACTTAAAAGAAACAATAATTACTGAATCATACCAGTGTCAGCACTCTGCAAAACACGAAATAGCCATCAAACCCCAATCCAATATATTCCGAAGCGAATTTATTGAATGGAAAAAGCAGTTGAGTGAGGGTTTTTCGGCGCCCCCTCCCCTTCCCCTGTACATATGGTTATCTCAAAACCGCAAGTGAACGAGTCGATAACTCTTGTCATTGACTGCTCCATTTTCTCCGAGTCAGGGGCGATCCATTAGCTGCCTCTGCTGCACCCTCTCCCTCGCCTCCTCTCTCCTTTTCCATCGCCTCTATTCATTTGCTGGTCTCTGCTCTTCAAGCAAACAAACATGTATAACTAATCATTTGTTAAAATGCAGAGGGCCCCTCATAAATCTCTACAGCTGAAATACTTTAATGGGTAATTAATTGATCCTGTTCCAGAGGAGTAATAAGATAATAAATTAGACAATATTTCACTCAGTCGTGTCAGGCTCCTAGCTAATGGCACTGTAGGGCTCAGCTGAAGGATAATATATTAGCCAGAAATTAACTGCTAAGAGCTTTCTGCAGAGAAATCGGCTGACAAGTGAGTCACGCCGGACTGGGGTGGTGGCGAGCTCGGTGAAAGTGAACCTGGGCTTGGGGGGCGGGGAAGGGGCGGGGTTATGTTCCAGACCCAAGAGAGCCTGACGGGTGGTGCTGTGAGCATGCCCACTGACCTATGACCCTTTCTCGGCACTTCTGGTGGGTTCCTAGGAAGTTGTCAACTCATGTCCTTGTGAGCTCTTAAATAGTTTTCGCCCATGAGTCACTGGACTCGTTGAGTTTTCATGGGTTTTGCCCACTCTTGACCAGTATGGCCACAGAACACCTATAGCCACCGGCTCCATCAGCTGCTGCCTAAGCAAGTGTGCAGGTACAGAATGAACCTCTGTGGGAGAGAGACCCACACTCTGTCACAAACAAGGGTTCCACAAAAATTAAGAAGGAAAAAGAGTAGGCAGAGAAGGTGTGAATTCCATGTTTTAATGGGTAGGAAATATTTCTTCCAGGGTGCGATGGAGAACAGCTCTTGGTTTTATTAAGGAAGTCAGGGAAGGTGATGACAATTAATAGCTAAGATAAGAACTTAGACTTGGAAGGTTGGGTGGGCCTTTGCTGGAGGACATGGGAAGTCAGTTTCCCCATATAGGAAGGGCATGGAGTAGGAGTGGGTGGTTGGAGGGGAACTCAGTATACAGTGAAGCACTGGGGCTATAAGGTCATTTGAACGACTCGCCTGCTCTTTACTAGCTGTGTGACCTTGTCTAGGTTACTTCACTACTCTGAGCTTTGGTTTGCTCACCAGTAAAACAGTGGTAGGATGAATAAGTGAAGTATGCAAGAGAAGCTCCTAGTTCCGTATCTCAACCCCAGGAGGTGCTGCCTTAATGTTGGTTATGATATGGTGGGCAGCAGGGAAGGTTACTATTGACAAGTGAAGCCGATGGCAGCCAAGGAAATGAGAGGAGTTGGCAGTGGGAGACAGTGGGCTGCTCCTCTGAGTCCAGAATAAGGACCATATTACCCCCACCCTAAGGAGGGTCCAAACTGGTGTGTGCTCACTTTCTGTCAGACCACTCCTGATTGCTATGGGAAATGTGGGTGGGTCCATCTTCTGAGTCATGGTGAATATGGCAGTGTGGGTTGAAGGCATAACAGAGCTTGATTATTTAAATGAGAAAATGCAGGCAAAACACACAGCCAGTGCTGGTCATCGTGATCAGTGGTGGTGTTATTGAGTCCAAGCTTGTACTGCTCACTGCACGACAGGAAAATAAATGGAGAGATGAGTCGTTAGGGCAAGGAATAGTGGCTTTATTCCAGGAAGCAAGCTGACCAAGAAGATGGTGGACTAGTGTCCCAAAGAACCATCCTACTTGAGTTAGAATTCAGGCTTCTTTTATGCAAAAAGGGAAGGAGGTGTGGTTGTTTGTTGCAGACTTCTTGGTGTCAGAATCCTTTGTTCTTGCAGCTGTCCCAGTAGGTTGGGTCACTGAAGTTCCTGTAAACCTCCAAAAAGACAAATGTTATTCTCTGTTCTGCAACTTTTTATCTCTCTATGAATGGAAAAGTGTTATATCTTTAAAGGTCAGAGCCTTGAGAATGGGCTATCTTGTATATTTCAGGTTATTAGCAACATTCTTGTAGCAAAAGCAATAGAACACACAGGTTAAAGTAAAAGAAACAGATCCAGTATGGAGTCAGATTTGTCCTTCCCTATTACAGCAGTGGTATTTGTATCCCTTGCCTGGGTCTCCCTGCACTGCATCTTCCTGGATGGTGACCAGCATGGGGAAGTGCTCAGAAGACAAGGCCTTGCATGGTCCCTGATGGGCTCAGGGCAGCTGGAACCACCTTGGGCAGCCCCAGTGCTGTTCACCTTTGGAGGGAGGCATTGGGCCTCTCCCAGGACCTAGAGCTTGGAGGGACACAGGCAGAACAGGTTCGGCTGGAAACTGCACTCTGTGTAAAAGCAGGCGTTTCCCCAAGTAGAAATGGCAGACTAAGTCAGCTCACATGGCGAGAGTCCATTAACTGACATTTATTTTAAAAATAAACATGTGCTCATTCATCCTCTGTTCCTTTATGTGGAATGGCTTCCTGGCTTCTGGCAGCCCGTGCTCCACCCAGTTCCCTACCAAGGCCTAGTTCTTTGTACCTTTGACCTCAAGAGCTGGAAGAGAAGTTGATGTCACCTGGTCCACCCTCTGTTCCAGATTACTCATGCTCGGTCTGGGATTGCACGGGCCCAGGGAATGGCTGAACTTATTTCTGGGCTCAGTGGGACAGCATTTTAGATCCTTGGTGACCTTTATATGACCCTTAAGCCTTCTCTTTTTTTCAGGCCAAACTTGCCCAGTTCTGTGGACCATTATGTGTGTGCCATTTCCCCTTGTTTTTATTGAGAAATAGAGCAAGTAAAAAAAGAAGTACCCTGCACATACATTCAGCTTGATTAGTAATTATCAAGCGAACACCCACAGATGGCTGAAACTTGGGTTACTGTCCCTGGTGCCACCACCCTAATCAGAACTCGCTCTCCCTCTGGAGTAACTACCCTGACTTCTGTGAAAACCATCTCCTCCCTTTTCATCATAGAATTATAATTTATTCATTTATTTATTCCCAAACCCTAGGGTTTAGTTTTGCCAACTTGAAATCTTGACATGGAGGAAGTCAGACTGTACGTACTCTTTTTCGCCTTCATTATGTCGATGAGGTTCACCCATGTGAATCTTGTTGCCATAGCTTGTTCATTTTTCTTGATATGTAGGCTGTATACATTTTATTTGTATCTATGGATATAATTTTATTGATCTACAATCATTTACTGATGATGCCAGTATATGGATATGCTGTAATTTACTTGTTTGTTCTGTCAAGGACAGACTTTTGAGTTGTTTCTGGTTTGGGGCCATGACGAACAGGGCAGCAATGGGCATTTATCTCAGGACAGACGGATATGTGTGTCACTGACCTAGAAGTGAAATGCTGCATCACAGGGTGGGCACATCTCCAACATTACCCAACTAGTGTCCACAATGATCATCTTAGGCCACAATCAAGAGCACAATCAAGAGGTGCGCTTGTTCCTGTGGGGGACACAAAGGTGGGTTGCAGGCATCCCTCTTCCAGAAATTCTTTCTGCCCAGCTCAGCCACTTTGGGGTTGGCCCCACATAGAACTGTCCTTGCCCTAGAACACACCCTCCCGGGACCACCCGGATCTGACGACCATTGGGTGGGGACCAAATGTGTGGCCAGGCTGATGGGCTCCACAGCCCTGTGTTAGAGGCTGGTCCCTCATAAACTCCTGCCACACCAGGCTCCAGCTCAGAGCAGCTTCCGGAGCACCCCGTCCGTGAGTGCGCCTACAGCTCTTCCTCCTTGCCAGCATTTCCTATCGGCAGACTTAAAATTTTGCCAATCTTGTCGCTTAAGGATCTTTCATTGTGCTTGCGGCGTGCGTTTCCTCTGTTAAAATTTCAGAAATCAGATTTATTGAGGTGTAATGTACATACAATAAAGTTCCTCCCTGTGAAGTGTACAGTTGGATGACTGTTGACAACTGTATACCGTCATGTATTCACAATCAAGACGTAGAGCGTTTCCACCACTCCAAAAGCCCCTCTGTGGTCAGTTCTTTACCCCATCACCCACCCCATCGCTCATCTATTTCTGTCATTATAGGTTTGCCTTTTCCAGATACTCAGTGCATGGAATCGTCCGGAAAAGACTCTTTTTGTGTCTGGCTTCTTTTACTTAGCAGAATGCCTTTGAGACGCATCGCGCTGTTGGATGTATCAGTAGTTTGTTCCTTTTCACTGCTGCATAGTATTCTGTTGTATGAATATATCCCAATTGATCCATTCTCCTGTTGAAGGGCATTTGGAATGTTTCTGGTTTTGGGCAATTACAAATAAAGCTCTTGAGATGTATTAGTACAAGTCTTTTTGTGGATGTAGGCTTTTATTTCTCTTGGGCAAATATGTAGGAGTGGCACTGCTGGGTCGTAGGGTAGGTGTAATTTTGACTTTAGAAGAAACCACCGAGGAGTTTTGCAAAGTGGTTTTTCCATTATACACTTTACATACCAGGGGTCTGTGAGAGTTCCGGTTGCTTCCCACCCTCGTCAACACTTGGTATATTCTGTCCTTGTACTCTGAGCTATTCTAGTGTGTGTGATGATATTGTATTTTAATTTATATTTTCATGGTCGCCAATGGTGTTGAGCATCTTTTAACATGCTTATTGGTCATTTCTATGTTGACTTTGGTAAAGCTTCTGTTTAAATCTTTTACCTATTAAAAAATTTAGTTGTTTTCTTACAATGGAGTTGTTAAGTGTTGTTTGTATATTCTGGACAGATTCTTAACAGATATGTGTTTTGCAAATACTTTCTCCCAGTCCATGGCTAATATTTTATTTTCTTAAGAGTATCTTTTGGAGAGAAGCTTTTCATTTTGATGAAGTCCAGTTTATCAATTTTTTAATAGTTTGAGCTTTCTGTACCCTATCTAAAATATTTTTTTCCTACCCGAAATCACAAAGATTTTTCTTATGTTTTCTTCTCGAGGTTTTATAGTTTTATCTTCTCATTGTGCATTAGTTTGTATTTTGCTGATTTCTAGTGAGAATAAGCACTTTTTCATAAGTTTGTTTGCCATGTGACTTTCCCATTTTGCGAAAAGCCTTTTGCCTATTTTTCTATAAAGTTGTCTTTATCTTATTGATCTGTAGGAATTTTTATATATTCTGAAGAGTGTCTTTTGTTAGGTTTATTCATTATTTATATCTCCCCCCACTCTGTGACCTGCCTTTTCAGTATCTTTATGGTGTCATTTGATGAATAGAAGTCCTTAATATTAAGGCATTTGAATTTATTTCCTTTATGATTAGTGCTTTATGGCTCCCACTTAAGAAATTCTTTTCTACTCTGAGGTCACATTTTATTCTATATCAGAATTTCTGAACTTTCTCGGTTCATGGTTCATTTTAATGTCTCAGTTATTTTTTCATGGTATGCTTAAGTCAAAAGAATACCCAACACTCCCGTTTATTAGGTAGTTAGGTCCAAACAACTTACCAAGCGTTTATATTCTAGCTACTTTGTAGTCATTTGAAAAGATAGTACACATATGAAGAAAAAATAATGTATTTTTCATTTTTAAATAATTGCAATCACTTACTAAGGGGATATGTGAGCCTGTTGGGCATTGCACAACGTCTCAAACCTCGGAATAAGGTTTCCTGTTTCATATTGATTTTTAGGGAGCATTTGCTTTTAATTACGGCAACTGCTGACAACCCAGATTGGCAAAGATATGATGCCACTGAACGGACTGTAGCTTGATCTAATGTTGAAACCATCCAGAGCTGGTCATTTGTACAGTGTTAAGTATACCCGTGTTTCCCTCAAAAATGTAAATATCCCAAGGCACCACTGTGAGTTTGATGCAGTGTCCTAGGGCGCCTTTTTGAGTAGTTTGGGACCCACGGTTCCATATCCCGTTTGAAAATCTCTATTGTTTTGCTTTTCATAGTTAGGTCTTTAGTCCCTCCTGATTCGGTTTTCGTGTATGGTGTGAGTTAGAGATCCAATTCAACTTTTTCCAAATGGATACGCAGTTACCTCACATCATCTGTTGACAAATCCTGCCCAATGCTCTGCAGCGGCACCTCTGTCTTAGGTCAAGCATCCATATACACGGAGGTCTCTTCTGTAGCATTATTGTATTATCTTAATTACTGTAGATTTATCATGTCTTGCTGTCTGGTAGAGCTGGTTCTCCTACCTTTTATTCCTCTACTAGAGTATTTTGCTTAATCTTGGCCTTTTGCATCTCCATATGAATTTTAGAATCAACTTATCAAGTTCCAAAAAAATCCTCTTGGAGGTTTTATTTCAATAGCACCAATCTACAAAAAACAAAAACAAACCCCCCCCCCCCAAACAAACAAACAAAAAGCCCAAAAAAACTTTGTGGAGTATTTAAAACTTTACAATAGTGAGTCTTATAGTTAATGAATATTGTATAACTCTGTTTATTTAGGTCTTCTTTGATGTCTTTTAACAAAGTTTTATAATTCTCCCCATAAAGACTTATTTTTAGGTATTTTGTTGTAAATTGTATCTTTTAAAATCTGTCTATCTAAATTTTAAATTAATTTTTAATTAATTTTTTTATTGAGGTATAGTTGATTTGCAATATTATGTTAGTTTCAGGTGTAAAACAAAGTGATCTGGTTATACATATATATGTATATACCTATATTCCTTTTTTCTTTTTTATCTTTTGTTGAAGTATAGTTGATTTACAGTGTTGTATTACTTTCTGCTGTACAGCAGAGTGATTCAGTTATACATGTATATATATTCTTTTTCACATTCTTTTTCTTCTTGATTATGTTTTTCAATTAGTATTTCTTGGAAGCATATAAACTCTCATTCTTTTTAATGATTGCATTATACCTATCATCAAAGGTATATATTAACTTCTCTTTTCTTGGCTAACATTTAGGTTATTTCTAGTTTTTTTTTTTAATTTTTTTTTGTTGTATTTACCATTAAGGAGCCATGTTTCAAAACACATTCTTGTTCACAAACATTTGCATCACACAAATGTGTATATTTAGGACAAATCCTTAGAAATGGGATTTCAGCTACTGATGGGTAATGCCAAATTGCCCTCCATTGAGTCCATACCTACATTCACTAACAATGTATGATGCACCTGTATTCACCGCTTGTTATAGTTTGAGCTGTTTTTTTTTTTTTTTAAATTGGGGTATAGTTGCTTTACAATGTTGTGTTAGTTTCTGCTATATAGCAAAGTCAGTCAGCTCTATGTATACCCATATCCCCTCTTTTTTGGATTTCCTTCCCATTTAGGTCACCACAGAGCACTGAGTAGAGTTCCCTGTGCTCTACAGCAGGTTCTCACTAGTTATGTATTTTATACATAGTAGTGTATATATGTCAATCCCAATCTCCCAATTCATCCCACCCTCCCCGTTGGTGTCCATATGTTTGTTCTTTATCTCTATTCTTTCTTTCTTTATTTATTTGTGGTACGCTGGCCTTTCACCACCGCGGCCCCTCCTGTTGCGGAGCACAGGCTCCAGACGCGCAGGCTCAGCGACCATGGCTCACGGGCCCAGCCGCTCCGAGGCATGTGGGATCCTCCCAGACCGGGGCACGAACCTGTGTCCCCTGCATCGGCAGGCGGACTCTCAACCACTGTGCCACCAGGGAAACCCCTCTATTCTTTTTTGATTCTTTTCCATTATAGTTATTACAAGATATTGAATATAGTTCCCTGTGCTATACAGTAAATCCTTGTTGCTTATCTATTTTATATATGGTATCAAAAATTTGTTTTTATAATTTCAAACTTACAGACAAGTTGTGAGAACTCCCATATATCTTTAAACCAGGTTCCCCATTATTTACATTCTGCCCTGTTTGCTTTATCAAATAAAATACACACATATTTTAAAATATGTATGTGTGTATGTATATATATACATATACATATAGTCAAAAATTATTGCATTAAGTTACAATCCAATGATAGTGTATTCACATTCTTGTGGTAGACATGAAAGTATGCTGCATAGATCCCCCTATCATTTTTTGAAGTGTATTGAGCCTTGATTTTTGGCCCTATATATAGTCTATTTTGGTGAATGTTTTGTGTGGCCTTTGAAATATTATGCTGTCATTGAGTGGAGTGTTCTATAAATGAAAATTAGGTGAAGATTTTTGATAGTGTCATTCAGATCTTCCATATTTTTATTATTTTGTTTAGTTGTTCTACAGTTAAGGAATGGTATGAACCTTCAGTTATCATGACTATGTCTACTTCTTTCTTTATTTTGTCAGTCTTCACTTCATGTAGCTTGAAATTCTGTATTAAGTGCATAGGGATTTATGACTGCCATGTCTTCCTGGTGATTTATCTTTTAGTCTTTGTGAAAAACCACTCTATTTCTGGTAATGCTTCTTCTCTTGAAATCCATTCGTTTGTTATTACTATAGCCTTTTCAGCTTCCTTATGATTAGTGTTTGCAATGGTATATCTTTTTCTGTCATCTTACTTTCAACCCATCTGTGTCTTTTGATTTAAAGTACATCTCTTATGCACAGCAGATAGTAGGATCTTGCTTTTAAAATCCAGTCTGACAATCTCTGCTTTTTAATTGGAGTGTTTAGTCAATTAACATGTAATGTAATTATTGATATGGTTTGATTTAGATCTACCATTTTGACACTTGTTTTCTATTTATTCCTTCTGCCTTTTCTTTCCTTTACTTCTCCTTTTTTGCTTTCCTTTGTGAAAATCAGTCAAATCTCCCTTCCTTCCTCCCTTCTTCCCTTCCTTCCTTCCTTCCTTCTTCCCTCCCTCTCTCCCTCCCTTATTCCTTTCCTCCTTCCCTTTCTTCCTGACTCCCTCCCCCAGCTTTATTTCTTTTGGATTCTTAAGATATACCATTTGCATTATTTTTTAGAGGTTTCTCTAAGGATTAAAAAATGCCTCCTCAACTTATCAGAGTATCTTTAGAATTAATATTTTATCACTTCACATAAAATTTAAGGATCTTGCAAGAATACAGGTCTACTAACTCTATCTCCTGAATCCTTTGTGCTATTGATGTTTTATATATTACATCTATATATGTTAAGAATTTTACAATAGAATGTCATAATTTTCCTGAAACAATTATATGCCTTCAAAAGAAATTGAAAGAGAGAAACAAAATATAGTCTTTTATATTTGCCCACAGTAAACCACTCAGTGCTTTTTATTCTTTCTTTCCAGTAAATCCAAATTTCCATCTGTTATCATTTCCCTCCAATCTGAAGAACTTCTTTTTGCATTTTTGTAGTTCAGGTTCATTGTTGATTAATTCTTTTTCAGTTTTTTTTTGTTGTTGTTCTAAAAATGTCTGTATATCACCATCACTTTCAAAAATATATTTGCATTTGTTATAGAACTCTGGGATAATTTTTTTTTTCATTTTGAACCTTTAAAGATGTTTTTCCATGGTCTTCTGGCTTTCAGTGTTTTTTATTTGAAACTCAGCCATAAGTCCTATTGTAGTTCTCTGTATGTCATATATATATGTGTGTGTGTATATATATATATATATATATATATATACACATATATATGAAATTTATATTATTATTTTATTTTTTGGCTGCATAGGGTCTTAGCTGCAGCACGCAGGATCTTTGCTGAGGCATGAGGGAGCTTGTGGTGCACGGACTCTTTATTGTGGCACATGGGCTTCTCTCTAGTTGTGGTGTGCAGGCTCCAGAGCGCGTGGGCTCTGTAGTTTATGGCATGCAGCCTCTCTAGTTGAGGCCTGAGAGCTCAGTAGTTGTGGTGCGCAGGCTTAGTTGCCCTGCGGCATATGGGATCTTAGTTCCCCGACCAAGGATCGAACCTGTGTCCCCTGCATTGTAAGGCAGATTGTTTACCACTGGACCACCAGGGAAGTCCCTCTGTATGTAATATATTATTTTCTTTTGATTATTTTCAAGACTATCTATTTATCACCAGTTTTCAACATTTTTACTGTAATTTACCTCTGTGTAATTTTTCACTCTATTTATCCTTCCTAGGATTTGCTGACCTCTTTAGGTGTACAGGTTTGTTTTTCATGTGAATTTGGAAATTTTTTGACTGTATATCTCTAAATATTTATTCTTCCCCAGTCTTTCTCTCCTTGACTTCTGAGACACTAATTACATGTATATTAGACGTCTTGATATTGTCCTGAAGGTTATTGAGGTTCTGTTCCTTTCTCAAAAACATTTTCGTTTTTTCCCTTCAGATTGGATGCTTTCTAACGATTTATCACTAAGCTCACTGACCTTATCTTCTCCTGTCTCCAGTATGCTGTTAAGGCTATCTAGTCATCTTTTCATTTCCGATATTGTAATTTTTTTTTTTTTTTCTGCGGTACGCGGGCCTCTCACTGCTGTGGCCTCTCCTGTTGCAGAGCACAGGCTCCGGACGCGCAGGCTCAGCGGCCATGGCTCACGGGCCCAGCCGCTCCGTGGCATGTGGGATCTTCCCGGACCGGGGCACGAACCTGTGTCCCCTGCATCGGCAGGCGGACTCTCAACCACTGTGCCACCAGGGAAGCCCCTATAATGGTTTCTTTAAGTTCTTGTCTGCTAATGCTAACATCTGGGTCATCTAGACATTGGTTTATATAGACAATATTTTTCTTCCTTGACTCTAGGTCACATTTTTTTGTTTATTCTCACCCCCCCCATCTAATAATTAAAAAAAAATTGTAAACTAGACTTTGTTGATGATACATTGTAAAGACTTTGGATTCTGTTATCTTCCTTTGAAGAATGTTTATTTTTGTCCTAGCAAGTAGTTTACTTGGGCTGGGCTCAAAATCCAAACTGTTTCACCCAGAGCAGGCAAGAGTTGAAATCTTGGCTCATTCTTTCAGCCTGACAGCTATTGTTTCCCATTGGTTTTCTTAGAATCGCTCCCATACATGTGCCATTCAAGGGTTGGTCAAGGATTTGGGTGGAATTATATGTAGATTTGGAGGATCTCCTTATACCTTACTTTTTCTTTTTTAAGATTTCTCCTCTTACTATTCAGCTCCTCTGAAAGTCCATTTCCTGACTCCTGAAGCCAGTAAGTCAGAAGCTTTCTGTTTGACATCTAGATGTCTCATGCATTGTGGAAATAGAGTATCCCTGGGCAAAAACAGACCCAAGGGAGTTCCCTTACTTCAAGATTTGACTCTTTTGGGGCTTCCCTGGTGGCACAGTGGTTAAGAATCCACCTGCCAATGCAGGGGACACGGTTTTGAGCCCTGGTCTGGGAAGATCCCACATGCCGCGGGGCAACTAAGTCCATGTGCCACAACTACTGAGCCTGTGCTCTAGAGCTCGTGAGCCACAACTACTGAAGCCTGCGTGCCACAACTACTGAAGCCTGTGCACCTAGAGCCTGTGCTGCACAAGAAGAGAAGCCACTGCAATGAGAAACCCACACACCACAACAAAGAGTAGCCACCACTCGCCGCAAATAGAGAAAAACCCACACACAGCAACGAAGACCCAACGCAGCCAAAAATAAATGAAGTAAAATAAATTTATTAAAAAAAAAGATTTGACTCTTTTAAGCAGACTCACAGATTTAGAGAAAAAACTAGTGGTTACCAGTGGAGGTGGGGAGGGGCAAGATTGGAGTGGGGGAGAGGGAGGTACAAACTATTGGGTATAAGATAGGCTCAACGATGTACTGTACAACATGTGGAATAGAGCCAATATTTTGTAATAACTGTAAATGGAAAGTAACTTAAAAAAATCATATATATATATAAAAAATTTGACTATCAGCTTCTAATTGTTTTGGGTTGCCCTCTAGTACCCTCAAGTAGTTGGTTTAAAAAATATTGTATAAATATTATCTGTGAGAGTGTTAGTCCAATACAAATGGCTGTCTAATCTCAGAGTGGTTTTTACGATTGATTTTTGTATGTTGATCATATAGAGAAGGATTAAAATTTTAAAAAATTAATTCTAAGAATTCACCTGTAGATTCTTCTAGATTTTTTATGTACACAATTATTAGCTGCATATAGTGACACTACAGTTTCTTCTTTTCCATTCAATATCCCTTTTATTTCCATGTTTTGCCTTACTGTATTGGCTGGCACCTCTAGTACAATGTTGAAAAAAAATGGTTATGGAAGAGTCCTTTATTTGGTTCATATCTCAAAGGGAAAGTTTTCAAAGTCCAACCCTTAAGTACTATATTATATTATTTATATTTCTAAATAAATAAACTCTTTAAATAAATTACTTCTATTCCTTATGAATGGACATTAAATTTTATCAAGTACTTTTTTCTCTGTCTATTGAGATGTCTGAATGTTGTTTTCTTTAATATGTTAATGTGTTGAATTACACTAATTGGTTTTCTAACATTTAATCAACTTTGCATCCTTGGAATAAATCCAGTTTGGTAAGATTTATTATCCTTTTTAATATATTGCTTGATTCATTATACCTTTGTTAGAATGTTTGTATTCTAAACAAAATTCGTTTAGTATTTTGTTTAGAATGTTTGCATCTATGTGCATGAATGCAATAGAAGTATAATTTTTCTTGTGTGCTATCTTGCTGAGTTTGATATAAAGGTTATGCTAGCTTCATATAATGAGTTAGGAAGAGGTTGTGTATGATTGGAATTATTTTTTCCTTGACTAATTGGTTAAACCTGCTGATGAGACTGTCTGGGTTTTTAGGCTACTTTGTAGAAAGATTTTTGATTTCTGCTTAAATTTATTTAATCGTCAGAACATACAGGTTTTCTATTTTTCTTGCATCCATTTTAGTAAGCTCTATTTGTACTGGTTATTAAGCTGCTGCCTTTTCTTTCCAAGACACCCTTGTAGTTTCTGCTCTGTGATGCCAGTGCTAGGACTTGATTCTGCAAACAACCTTCCCCCTTTGTCATCTGGGTTCCTGTTAAGTTCGGCAGTAGGGAATTCTGGAAGGAGATTGAGATACAGGAGGAAAGAAGGGACTTCCACTTTCTTATTTACTTCTGTACTATAAGCAGAGCTCAGAAAGAGCATCTTACCTTGAAGGCAGCCTCACTGTGACCCTGCAGAGGTACCACCAGCAGCTGAGCAAGGTCAGCAGCCAACCTCTCCTGAGGTCTAAGTCCCAGATGTCTGAGTTCCTCTTACGAATGCAGGAGGAACCAGCAGCATCCAAGTATGCCCTCTGCTCAGTAGCATGAGCCCCAGCTTCTTGCGGGTCCTACTTTAAGCTTCTAGTTCTGAAAACCTCAGCCTCTTTCCTCTTCTCCAGCCTTAGCTGTGTTAGCTGCTTCCTTCAGTTATTATCAATGTTTTCTTTTTTCCTTTATCGCCCTCCAGTACTTGCACGATCAATTAATTTCTTTCTGTTGATATATCTACTGTAGGCTATTTTCCTGACTGGACACTGGCTGGTATGATATTTGGTAATGGAAGTGGTCACAGGACGCTTAAAAATGTCTGGGCCTGGTTTGTTTTTTTCCCTAGCCTTGAACACAGTGCTGAAGTCCTTGCCAATGGCAAATGGGTTACTACTCATCCAGAGCACGCAGTGGTGATATGATAAAGTTGTCACCTATGGCTAGTTGTGATAAAGCACGTACTGCACCAGTGCCTTGGGGATTAAGTAGCTACTAGGCTTGATTAATATGGTGATAATGGTAACGACAAGAACCCGGATGTGGAATAGCTGCTTCCAAGAGCACTGGAGAACTCACACATAGACAATGACAAAGTCAGACTCTCAGCTCAAATGTTCAGAAAACCATCCTGCTTTTACAAACACCCTAGAAGAATCTCTTACCGTGTACAGGGTGAATCTTGATGAAAATTAGACTTGGAATTTAGTTGTGTGGGCTGTAGAATTATAATGTAAGATGAAGTCGTGGATCCACCAAGTTTCTACCTGGGTTGACTTGTTTGAAACTGAGATTTGAATTTCCAAGTCTCTTTAAGCCTCCCTTGCTACAGGAAGCAGCCTGCTCTTCTAGGGCCAACAAGATCAGCTTTCCCTTTATTTCTAAGACCGGATCATAACCTCACCTAGAGCGGGTGCCTTGCAAAAGATGCTTATTCTTCTCAAGTCTCCCAGCCCCCATCTCTGTTGTCTCTGTCTGACCTGAAAAAAAATAGTTCGTACTCCAAAATAAATGCAAGGTGTTGCTAATTTATATCAGCATAAATCTGGGTGGAACATGTATGCGATGGACAAGGAGAATGGAATATAAAACTGGATCAAATCAAATTCATTATATAGGTGCACTTACCAGAGATGATGGATCTAATGTTAGACGTGGCTCTGAAAATCAGTTTACTTGATCGGTGGCTGAAATTTTGAATGGCCTATATTCAGAGATGTTGAAGCATCATGTGGAAGATTGACTCTAAATATTTGATGAGATAGGAATATGGGAATGGATTTATCAGATGTGAACTGCAGACCCTTCCTCCCCACTCCCACTCTGTCCCGCAAGAGACCCTAGACGTTGCCTTTATTTCTTCCCTTTATTAAGGAGAGAAGTGGGGAAACGTATTAGTGGTTTGAGCACCAGCGTATCTGAAAAGTATTATGATGGCTTCTTCTATACACACGAGGAGATGCAGCTACCAGATGTGCTGTCTGGCTTCCATGGAGATCCTGGAAAACGAGTGGCCAAGGAGTAGCTTTTAACTGCTAGAGACAAGGTAGACACAACTACTGTAAAGGGGTAAACAGAATGACCTTCTGGGCTCTTTGGCCATGTCTAATTGATTACTGTGTTCTTAGGAATGAAGTAGATGGGAAGCCTACTAAAATACTACTTTCTCAATGTAACAAAAACGCTCTAGATCTGATGTCCAGGAACTTAATTTGACTGGACACAGTGGACAGGCTTAGCGTCTTACCTAGTGTTGAGGCCTAAGCCAGGTCACAGAGCCTGAGCCCCTTGGTTGATGGGGAGGCTGGTCCCCTTGAAGATGTGCAACCTGGCTGTACGCATACTCAGCTATGGGCAACCCTGCTGCAACCACGTTCTGTAAATATTCCTCCAAGCCTTCCCCAAAGGGGCCTTTGGCCACTTACTAAGTTTACTGTGCACTGCGGGGAAAAAAAATCTTCCGACATTTCAGGGACTTACTAGAAACTGAATTGGCTCTGAATTGACACTAGTAACTGGGTCCCCAGATGCTACTGTGATCCATTTGTCAAAGTGGGAACTCCTGGTGATCAGGTGATAAAGGAAGTTTTGGCATAAATCCATCTTACAGAGGGCTCAGAGGGCCCATGGACCCTCTGTAGTTTTCCTCTCTGTTCCTGAATATATACACGGAAGAGACACACTCAGGAATTTGGCTGAAATCCTGCATCGGCTCCCCGACCCTTGGAATGAGGGTTATTGTTTGCTGACTCTTTCCCAGTGGTTTAGTCTTGTCTCCCCAAATGAATTGTAACTTCTGAATATAGTAAATCTCACTTGGTTGGCTCTGTACCCCAAATACTTGGGAGAGTGCTTTAGTATCAGGTACTCAATATGAACGCATTGATGGTAGTTTTGTGAAATCCAGTCAACATCTTGAAGTATTTAGGAGGTATATGGTTAACTTGTGGGGTGGACAGAAGAGAATATTCTAGAAAGAGGGGGAAATATTAGCTTTAGGAAAGGAAGGTAAGAGTTTTTGTTCTGATATTTGCTCTTCTAGGGTCTGAGTCAGGTTCAAGAAAACCATTTGTAGATACCTGCTCTAATATGAGACATGCTGTTTGTATTTACAGTTTAAAATCTCATTTAATCTTTATGACATCACTGTGAAGTGGATTCTGCTATCTCCCGTTTTTAGAGTTGAGGAAACTGAGGCGCAGGAAGGTTAAGTAGCTGGTTCTGGGTCACTCCGGCAGTGGCAGGACAGGGGTCCAAACCCAGGTTTTCTGACTTGAAATATTAGGTGTTTTCCATTGTACACCAGTTGTTTCTTTGGCAGGCAATTTTGTCTTATTTTTCTTACACTACAGAATATCACCTTTCTTGGGAAAAGTAAATACTTCTTGTCTCCTCAGCAATAGTAATTTCAACAACTACCTGGACCTGGGGGGATGGGAAGGAGGAAGAAGCAACTACTGTTACTTTACACCCTGGGCCAAGTATTGACCTGAGACCATTCCCTTTATACTGTAAAGCCCACAAAGATAAGTAAGGAACATTTAGGCAGGACTTATGAAAGGAGTGAGTATAATAAAAGGGAGATAAATGTAGAAATGGATAGGAAATTTGGTAATCTGCCTTGCAAGAAGTGGTTTGCCATTTGTTGCTTCAGGCTTTGCTCTTAGAATTTTTCCTTCATGCCTTTTGGCCTTTCTTCATGAGACGCTGGCAGCCCGCTCTCATCACCTGGGAAGCTCATGCAAAGTCAAGAAAACAATCAGGGACTTTTGGGTTCAGAAGGGCCTATGGAAGCCCAGAAGACCTGTGTCCCAGCTGCTGTTTCCTGACTGAAGTCTTCCCTATTCCTGGATGATCTCTTGGGGGTGTGACCTTGAAGGCCCCATTCAGAAAAGCTATCTCAATATGACATGAGAAGTCCCACAACTCATGTGAATTCTACATGCACTCTGCAAAGGATGCAGCTTTTTTTTTTTTTTTTTTTTTTTTTTGGTACTTTGCCGCACTCTTCGTCCTGGTATTGTATAAGGGGAACTCTGTCATTTCTTAGGATCAAGAGTATTGAAATGGCATAGTTTGACCAGATTCTTCTAGAGCATAAACTATTTCCTAAGACAGCTTGGGAGCTGTATTTTCAGGCCCATTAGCAATCCATTTCTGGCTTTGAAGCTTTAATATAATAGATTCAAAGTCAGGCTACTCTTTGACTTTATAGCATATCAGTGGAACTCAGTGATGACCTTCCTTCAATGCCCCCTGCAGCCGCAAGGAACAGGCAAGGGAATGGGAAAAAGAAAAATACGGAAAATGGACTGTGAGAAAGATGAAGGGAAAAAAAGAGAGAAATAATAGGAATAAATAAATGACTAGCACTTAGTATAGCACAGGGATGTGTTCTTATTCTGGTTCTTACTCTGACAAGCTCAGTAAAGACAGAATTACAAGGGATATGAAAAACACTGCAATAGGAAAAACAGAAAGTGAGGGGTGGGGCAGTGGCTGGTGGGTAAGGAAGATTTTTCTCGAAGTGTCATGTCAGTTGGGTCTCAAAGAAAGGGAGAGTCATGTAAAAAGGGCAGAAGAGCCTCCAGGCAGGTGCAAATGTGCAAAAGTGCAAAGGCATGAGATCCTCATTTAATCTGGGATCCACATGTGGGTGACCTCCCACGTCCATGTCCATGTATGGTAGCATTCTGCACTTCGGCAGAGACCATTGGTGGCCCACCCAAGCATCTATTTTCCACTTACTCCTTAATAAGGGGTTCTCATATTGAACCAGGCACATTTTTGTCTCTCCTGCAGTTATGTGTGGGCTTGTGACTAAGTGTTAGTCAGTGGGATGTAAACAGAGGTATTTGTGGGACTTCTGAGAAGGCATCTTGAAAAGAGCTGACTCACTTGGAGGGTCCCCTTTTTGTTCTTCTGCCTTTCCTCCTTCTGGCCTGTAACACAGATGTGATGGCTAGAACCCCAAAGCCATTTGAGACCCTGGGATGGTCTTGAGGATGGAAGTCATTAGCTAGGATAGTGAAGCAGAAAGACTGAAACTTCTGTTTTGCTGAACATGGTATGCATTGAGCCAGAGCTGAATTTCTTGGGATAACAGGGCTTTAAAAGGCTGTATGAGACAGAGAAACAGAAAGCCCTTAGAAAACAGTTTGGGACCATCCACTGTTACTCCAGAATTCCCCTAGGAGGTCTCATGAAGTGGCTAACAGAATAAAATACTCAAGAAAACCAGATCTTTCCCTGGGAATATGGAATAGGTAGAGAAGATTGTACAGTGAAGAAAAAGAAGTTAAGGAAACTAAGCCAAAAAGCAAGTTCCTATAAAACACAGAGCTGAGATTTGAACACAGGTTTGACTCCAAAACCCATGCTTTCCATAGAAGATACTGGAGGAAGCCCACATTGCTTTGGAGGATGGGTGAGAAGTAGGATATCACAGTCACATCAGTGTCTCAAGTCTTCCTAAATGGCATCAGAGGGACCTGGCTAAATTTCAGAAACTGGTTAATCTCTGGGAATTACAAGCTCATTGCATAGGTCTATCCTGCATGGCTTTTGTTTGTGTGTTTTAGTGGTAGGATTTCACACTGGTCATGTTCAAATAGCTCTTCCCTCAACCTCCCAATGAAGTTCTTTGGCCTTGATAGATTGACCCCTAAGTAAAACAGAAGTCCTAAGAGTTTGCCTCAAAGCTTCCAAAAGCAGTAAAAGAGTGTCTTGTTAAAACTGTTAGGAACTGATGTGTGGGCATGTGTTCATACGTGTGAGTGTGTATCAGTGTGTAATATCTATATGAGAGAGAAAGGAGCAAAGGGATTTAAAGGTCTGCTATGAAAATGGGAAGCCCTGGTCTGTAGTTTACTTCTTTAGAGGCAGGATTTGCTGGCTGCCACCCCAGCTTGCTAATGTCAGGTCCCACCAGCCCTGTGAATTCTCTGCCTTGGAGGAGAGCCTTGCCAGCACTCTGTCCTCATTATCTTCCTGGTTCAAGGAAAAGACCAAGGAATCAGATCTGGAAGGCTATCCAAGAGCTACTGGCAACTCACTTTGCATTCATTCTTTCATTATTCCTGCTTCCATTCTCAGGGTGCTGGCGTTTAAATGTCCCCTTCTCAGGGAAACTTTCTTTGTCCGCCCTGAGATTTCCACCCTGACCTCCTGACACTACTAACACCCTTCTGTCTATATTCTTCTCCGTAGCATGTGTCAACATTTGGCATAAACATATGGGACGTACTTACTTTATTGTCAAGATTCCCTTAACTCAAATGTTCCTACAGCTGAGGGAAATGACTGTCACATAGTAGGCACTCAATAAACATTTGTGGAATGAATAAATGGATGAATGAATGAACATCCCAATAGATAGTTCTCAGCTATCTATTGGCAGAGGTATTGGTTAATTGCTATTTTGTCAGGAACCTCTTTATGAGGCTTCAGAAGAGAAAAGAACTCGTGAATTCTACAAGAACATCAATGAGCATGTTGGAGAGTGAGAAGAGCCTGGAATCAGTGTCAAGAGACTTAGGTTTGTGTTCTGATCATGTAGAGAACTAGTTGAGGACCTTGAGTGCCTAATTTAATTCAGTGTTCCCTTGGCATTCACAGATTTATTGTTCATGGGCAATCTTGAAGGTCGATAGTGTGTGGTCATTTGAAATTTTTGTTGAAGGATGAACCTAAGTTTTCCTGAGTCTTGGACACACATTTCTGAATGAGGGCTGTTAGGCTAAAAGCTAACAGGAACCAAATAGAACAGGTTTAAATATAAAAGTGGTTTAAGGAGAAAAAGGGTGTGTGACAGGTTACAACTGGATCTCAGGAAGACTAGTGAACCAAGGACAGAAAAGTTTTCCAGGTTTTCAAAAAAAATCTGTTCCATGAGAATTAAGAATTGATCCCATGCTATCCTTTCTTCAGTGCAGGTTGACTGAGTGCATTTTATGAGTTCAGTGCTCCCCAAGAGGTAGTGAGTTATAAAAGGAAACATCAGACTCTGTCTTTGCTCTCAAGGAGTTCTCTGGCTAGTTAAGAGACAAGACTTCCCCTCACACTGAACACCAAGAACATGTGGCAGACGGAGTTCATTGGTTCTGGAACTATTTCACATGATTGAGAGATCCCTGTGTCCTGGGATAAACTCAAGAAGGCTTCATATAGGGGAAAATTCTTTTTCTTTTTTTCTTCCAGGAAGTGTAGAGTTTGCATCATAGATAGAAGGAAAGATGAGGAGGACAGAATGAACAAAGTCTTGGAGACATAAACTATCTGGTAGTGGCAGTAAAGAATAGAAGGAGGGCAATGAGGAATTCTCACTAGAGGAAAAATCCCACTTTGGGCAGGAGTGAGAGAGAGGTTGTAGCCAGCTGAGGAAGGGCTTTAAAATGCCAGGCTGATCAGTTTACTCTTAATGGAGCAATACAGAGCCACTGTAGATCCTTTAAAATTTTTAAAAACTTTTAATTTTTTAAATTTAAATTTAAATTTTTTAAAAATTTAATTTTAAAAAATTAAAAAATTTTTTTAAAAATTAAATTTAAATTTTTTAAATTTAAAATTTTAAAAAAATTAAACATTTATATAAACACACACACATGGTATAAAGGTGCTATATTATATAAGGTATAAAGAATGACACAGAATCTGTGTACCCTTTATTCCACTTAAGAATTAGAACACAACCAATACCCTTGATCCCTTCTGTGTTCTCTTTCCCTGTAGTTACCTTCAGTATTCCCCAAGAGTGATCATTATTTGGAATTTTATATTAATTATTCTCCTTGCCTTTGGGTTTAATTTTATTGCATATATATTAAGCTTCATCTGAGTTTTAACTTATCTATCTATCTAAACTTCTACTTTGTCATTTTGTGCTATTAATCTCACTTTTTCTATGTTCCTCCCCCACTGCCTCTTTATTCCTTGTCTTCTTTTGGATTGTTTGTTCTTAACTTTGTTTTCCCTCTACTAGTTTTGGAAATTACTCACTCTATATTCATTTAAAGGTTAGCCTTTAAATTTTATTTTGTGCACTTAACAATCAAAAATATATTAGCATCTTAACCCCACTTCCCTCAAGAATGAGAATCTTGGAATGTTTTATCTCTCATCAACCCCACCCTCTCCAGGATTGCCCACATATTTTAGTTCTTGTTTTTAAGCACAAAAAATTATTACTTTTATTTTATTTGTATAGTTTTATATACATGCTATCATTTTCATTACTCACAATTCCTTTTTGCATTGCAGGCTTTTCCCCTAGGATTATTTTACTTCTTAAAGTAAGTCCTTTAGTGAGGATATCTTGGCAATAAAAATACTTCTTCTTTTTTTTTTTTTTTTATCTGAAAGCAACTTGAGATACAAATTTTCTGGATACTCTGTCCAAGGTTAACAGTTATTTTCTCCCAGCATAGTGAAGATATTATTCCATTATATGCTGACCTCCATTGTCACAAGTGAGGAGTCTGCTGCTGGTCTAATTCTTTCTTTCTCTCTCTTTCTTTCTTTCTTCTTTCTTTACGTATGTATTTCCAGTTTTTGGTGATTAGTCTTTTCTTTTGGATATTTAAAAAGATGTTTTCATTGTCTTTGCTGTTCTGCAGTTTCACTACAAGATGTATAGGCATGCATTTTATTTTATTTATACAGCTTTGTAAAGTTGTACTTCCTTTATGTATAGATTTATATCTTTCACAAATTCTGGAAAATTCTTAGTCATTATCTCTTTGAATATTGTCTCTCTTCCATTTTCTGTTTCTGTAACATTAATTACACATGCTCTATGCCTTCTAATTTCATCCTTCATGTTTCTTGACCTCTCTTTCATTCATATTTTCCATCTCCTATCTCTCTATGCTAGGTTCTGCATAATTCATCAGCTCTCTTTCATCTCATTAATTTATTCTTCAGAGGTGCCTAATATGATGTTAAAACTTTCCTTTGAGCTTTTAGTTTCAGTGATTGCATTTTTAATTTTAATTAAAAAATTCTCCTTGTTAGTTTTGATTCTACTCTTTCACTTTGTTCATTTTCCCAATTGTCTCTCTTTTCTTCAAAAATTGCATCATCAGTTATATGACATTTACTCCCTGATAACTCAATAATCAAACTCGTTGGGGGGCATACATTTGTTATCTGTCATTTCTGCTGATGCTGCCTTATGGCAGCTCGTTTCTCCTTGTGTTTCATAACTTTTTACTTGAGCTCTTGTTTACTTGGACGTAATCTGTGGGGTCCAGATTGAGGAATTTTATTCCAGACTGTGTGTATTTGCTTCTGTTTGGATTGAGGGCACTACCAAACTAGGATCACTTTAACCCAGCTTCTCAGCTTGAGGTTTCCCTTACATGTGGGTAGTATGAATTCAACTCCTGACTTCCAGTGAGAACAGATCTAGGTTATGAATTCTAAAGGAAGAGTAATTTTTATATATGAAATATATATAAAGCCACCACAGAGGTAGATTTCCTTTGCTAAGAAAGCTGTATTTTTCTTCAGTTTTCCCTTTAAATGAAGATGTAGCTTTATATGGAGTTTAGCTACTCAACCTTGCAGGAGGCCAAGGCCTGGCCTCCCATTTCCCATTCACATCAAGGCCACATGAATCTCTAAAACTCTAGGTTTTGGCATTTGCCCTCAGGACATCACTGACCCCTCTCGTCTCAGCTTATTCTGTGTTTGTCTGTGTAAGTAATGTATGTGGTCCTTGGAGACTTCCCTTTCTTGAAAACACATAAATACATTTAAAAGTGTGTTTGCCGTAATTTGTCCAGTACCTAAGCGTTAGGGTCAGAAGATGTTTTTAGAATGCTTAGTCTGCCGTGTTGCCAGAAACAAAAGTGCCATTGTAGACTCTTATGAAGGGAATTTAAAAAAAAGTCCTGGACTAGGAGTCAGAAGACATCTTAGTTTAGTTTCCTGAATTCAGACCCTAGGAAGCAATGAGGGAGTGGGGAAAATGTGCCAGCAATGGGAGAAAACCCAACGAAGAGACATGAATCAATGGGTTACTGCTGTGGGCAACTGGCTTGCAATCCTGCCGAGACCCTCTGTGCATCCACGCAGAATGCACCTCGGAATTAT
This sequence comes from Stenella coeruleoalba, assembly GCF_951394435.1. NCBI lineage: Eukaryota > Metazoa > Chordata > Mammalia > Artiodactyla > Delphinidae > Stenella > Stenella coeruleoalba. Next base: position 7,526,015 of record NC_137167.1, read on the forward strand.
CTTCCTAAGGGATGAGAAAGTATAATAGTTATTCACAATTCACATCCCCCATCGGTGAGGGCTGCTCTTGAGGGTGTTAAATGCCCAGTGTTTCTGTCCTTTGCAAACAGCTAAGCAAGCTCCCAGGGCACTAGAGAAAGCACTCAGGCAGCGAAGCAGAGAGATGTGGGCTCAGGTGGGAAGCTATCAGTGCTCCTGGAAACTGTCCCCTGAGGTTGCAGGTCAACTCAGAAGAGGGGTGAGGAAATATGGGACAGGTCGTCGACAGTGTCTGCTACAGAAGACTAGAATTCAAGACTTATTTCCGGACCTAATTACATGTCTTCTGCAAAACACTGCAAAAATGACAAGAACTATGGTGTTTAAGGAAGATTAATACAAGAACAATACAGAACAGGGGTTGGCAAACTGCAGCCTGTGAGCCAAATTCAGTCTGCCACCTGTCTTGTAAATAAAGTTTTATTAGAACACAGCCATGCCCATCATTTATATTTGTCTGTGATTGATTTTGTACAACAGCATAGTTGAGTAATTGCATCAGAGACTCTATGGCCCACCAAGCCTAAAATATTTGCTATTTTGCCCTTTACAGAAGAGATTTGTTGACCCCTGACTTAGAAGGATTAACTAGGGAAGACTCCATAGTTGGGGGAGGCAATCTGGGAACTACCGTAGATTTCCAAACCTGAGATGTGAAGAGTCTTGACTAATGTCTATACCTAGTACCTAGTCTACACTTACATTTTGAATGGAGAACTCTCTGAATTTGGAGAACTACAGTGAAGGAATTTTACAAACGACTGCAGAGTCTTGAGTCTGGGAGACCCTGAATGTGGTGGGATCATCATTAAACATGAGGAAACTAAGACATTTTTGATAAGGTCAGGGAGACAGTGAGGGGAGGGGATGGCAATGAGTTTGTTTCAGTGAGAAATCTCAAGGGCAATTGAAATGTTTAGTTTCTGAGTCAAAATTTAGCACTGAGGTGAAAGTTGGAACTGAGAAGTCATGACTGGGTTGCTCTCGGAACTATGGACAGTTCACTAGAGAGCTGGGGGGTAACACAGGTCAACCTGTGTCAGGGCTTCTACCCTCAAACCCTATCGCTTCCCACTGTCTGTTTTTGGGGGGATCCAGATATGGTGAATCTCCAGAGAGGAAGCTGTTCAGTTTTAGCTACCTCATGGTGTAATAGCAACAAGATCTGGGACTCTCACATAAACTTGTTTTTTCCCAAGCTTCTGTGGCTTGAGAACTCGCCATACCACACAAGAATAGACAGGCAAAGGGAGGTACCCCCGATGCTGCCTTTGGTGTCTGAGGCCCGTCCTAACCCAGCCTGCTCCTCCTGTTCTTTAGGAGATGCTGTAGTGATGGATCACTTCCGGGCCAAGGTATCTGGCAGAAAGGCCCAAAGGATGTAGAAAATGTGGCCAGCTCTCAGAGTTTCTGGCCCGTCTTTATCAGTCACCGTCGAGAAAGTGGGTTCATTTTCTGACCCAGGGCTTTGAAAAATCAGGGCATCTTATTAGCATGACTAGTAAGTGGTGGGATGTGGAAGGGACTTGAGAATGTGCCAACATTTCAAAATTTACAAATAGTTGTAAAGTGTAATTAAACAGAACAGTAGGCTTTGGGGGCTTTGCCTGATGTTTTTTAGATAGGAGATATTTTATAAAGAAAGGACAGTAGACTATGGGAGAAGACCTGGATTTGAGTCCCAACTTTGTAATCTGCAACCTTAAGAAAGTGACTGTATCTGTTTGTTGCCAGTTTCCTTCTCTGTTAGGTCGTCAATGAAAAGTAAGACGACACAAGTGAGAGGGCTTTGAAAATATAAAGTACCGTTCAAATTGTTGGAAGGATGGCGAGTTGGAATAACCATTAATTGCTCTTCGAGCTTAGGACTGTGTGAGGCATTGGTCTGTTTCTTCCCATCTACATTCTCATCCAATTATTTATTGGACGTAAATAATTTTCATATAATGCAGACATGAATAAATGTTAAGCAGAGGTGAACGCAGAGGGAGTGGTGGTCGGCGCTGATGATGGAAATCTAGATTCAGATTTAGGGGCTGCAGGGGGAGGCCCAGGCTCCTCCTGGGGTGAGCCCGGGAAAGGGACCATCCCGTCCAAGCATCCCTCTCTGCTTGCCCTTGGCTTCTCCTCACTCGCCCCTCCCCTTCCCGCGGAAGTGGCCTGGGACTAAACATCAGCCTAGGCAACACCAGAAGAGCTTTGCAGACGAGATTAAAAGCAAATCAAAGAAGAAAAATTGTGGCTCGGTTTATGTCTTCCTAATTAAAACCCCGCCAGTCTCCCTTCTTTTTCTTTCCAGCTAATGTTACACTAACGAGCTGAGTTTAGTGGCATTTATGTAGATAAAAGTCCCAATGATTGATCTCAATGGCTTGTTAAAATTAGTTTCAGTCCACCATATTGATTTAATTCCATTGCTTGAAAGTGCTAATTAATAATGATAATAAAAGTGTCCTGGCCCATTACTATCAGTGAGCAGCCTGTGCAGGAGGTAGAGTGGGAGGGGGAGGGCTGCTGTTTTTAGTGTCACTCACTCTGTCGAAGGGTGGCCTTTGAAAGCTGGCAGAGGGGACAGGAGGCTGGGGATGGGGGCAGAAGGGGGCGTTTCTGCCTCTTTCTGGTAGATTCCTCCTGGTGGTGCTAGAGGATGGTCAGAGGGGTGAGAGGTTGGTGGATGCCTGCGTCCTGGGGGAGCCATGCATCCAGCATTTTCTCTAAGGCTCTTGGTTCCCTCTAGAGCTGGGGGGTGGGCGTGGGGTCATGGTTAGCTGCTTGCCTTGTGGTTCCTGAAGGAGGTCAAGGGTTTAAACTTTAGACTGTTCCAGAGGGTGATGAAGCTGGAGGGGTTGGGGTCAGGGGTTTGCCATTTAGATAATGATGAGCAGCTTCCGGGAATCTGAGCTCTGAACCTCAGCCACCCGGACCCCACGCTGCAGGGAGGCCACGACGGGAGGGAGGGATTTGGGGCAAAGAGGTCATTGGATGGCGAGTCTGATGGATGGGGAGGGAAGGAGGAACTCAGAGCGCAAAGAGGGAAAGGGTCCAGGGAAGTTGAGTTAAGAAGGGAGAGTTAGAGCTCTCTCCTAAATTAATGAATTAATATGGCTTTAAAGAAGTCTCCTTGCCTTTGATAAAGCCCTATGGCCCTGGGAAGGATTCTGCTGGCCCCTCTGGGGAGTAAGGCGTAGGGCTGAGGGAAGGGAGGGGGTGCCGGCAAAGAAAACAGTGGCTGGAGGGATGAACAGCAGTTCCAGGACAGCAGCCAGGGCTTCCCAGGGCTGGTGGGAAGAACTGGGAGATGGAGGAAGGGCTCCTGCATGTGGCCAGCCTTCCCCACAACCCAAACCTTCTCAGTTCACTGCAGACCGCCTACCACCTCAATCTCTCTGCCCTCTGCCCCCAACAAAGACTGCATCACGTAGAAGTCCAAGTTCCATGAACTGTATGCGGTTTGCATGTGGGAGCAGTTGGAGACCTGTAATTCTTCCTCTGCGGAACTCTATGACCATGAATGGTTCATGGTCCGCATGTTGAGAGCCAAGAAGGGAGTGAAAAGAGCTTTTAGGTCCCTGGGGATGTGGTGGAGAAAGTAGAATGAGAGAGATACAGGTGGAGGATTTGCAGCCTCCAGAAGCGAGGGGTCAGGGACCCGCAGAAACAGCCCATAGAGCCCACGCGAGGGCCCAGCAGCCAGAGGACCAAGAGAGGACTTTAACTAAGTCAGGTTTTGGATCAGCCAGTAGCTGCGCCTTCTCTGGGCTGGACTACTGGGCAGGAATAAATCTGTTTAAAGCAGAAGCCTGTAAGAGATGCAGCTGCGGGCACTGGTACTTCTGAGCATCGTTGTCTCGAATGCGATATCCAAAGACCCATCTGACATATGTTTGTTCCTGGAGGTGCTTTTTATCAAAAAACTTTATGAAGCACGCTCCCCGCTCCCAGAAAGATGAATTGAAAACTCACACTAGAGCGCAAACGCTCTTTGATTTGGTCTATGGTTAACTCAATTATAGGCAATGATTACACGGTGTAGTTCTGATATTAATTACAATCCGTCCTCATTAAGGAATTAACCAAACCATGTGTGGCTGGGGCTGCAGAGGAGGGGATAGTTTTTGTTAGGATTTACCCTCTAGTTTTCTTTTTCCAGGTCACCCTATTGTTTTTCTCCTCCGGTGCTTTGTGCTGTACTCGGCCCCCGGTGGTTTGGGTGTGCTACCATGTTTCTTATATGAAGGTCCTTATTACTAAGCAGAGAAGGTCCTCTGTGTCTGTTTATGCAATTCCTCCAGGTTCACTTAAGAATCTTTCTCAACGATACCCCTTAGGAAGGGTGCTTCCTCCAATAGGATCGGCCAAATGCCAACTGCTGGCTTCGCTTTATATGGGATTTCTATTTGAACGATCCTACTTTCTGTTTCTCACGGCCTATTCCTTGCTTTCTGCTCCCGTATTCAGCAGAGTGCCCTGCACTGTGATAGGGTGAAGGGGTTTGAGCTCGACTCGTTTTGGGGGAAGAGTAACTTCCAGATTGCATCCAAGCTTAGAATAGATTGCCTTTGGAGAAAATATGGGGATCCCTGTGCTTCTTTGTAACACTGTCAGGCACCCTCCCTGTTTCATCTCAGGGTGATTACTGTTAACTATTTCATACGCAAGTTTGGATGGGGTAACAATGCAGTTGGCTGAAATGGGGATCCTGGTAGGGATCTTCAAAGTAATCCATCCATTTCTCTGTTTTTAGGTAGAAGACATTGTTTATGTTTTCTAGGGTCTGGAAATCCCATGGAATGTTGGAGAACGTAATCGTAATGCATTCTGTCATCCTTTGGTACCTTCTACGGTTCCTTTCCATTTTGCTGTTTCATTTTTTTCCCTTTTCCTTTTCCTCTTATGTTTTTCACTTTTGCCGTCTTCTTCTGCAATCCTAGCTTACTCATTCTAGCTGAGGCTACATGAGAACGGTCAGGGTTTCCATATGGAGGACCACGGGAGGAAGAGCGAGCAGTAGGGCCAGAGGGGGCTTTCATCAGGAGGGTGAAACACACGCTGCGGTGGGGAAAGCGTTTTCTTGTAGAGCCTTTAGGAATGGCAGCCCCACTTGTCCCTCTTGGCATGGCTTGGGCAGCAGCTGGGGACGAAGCGATTTCCAGTTGTAATTTTGGAATAGACAGTCATGGGTTATCCAGTCAGACGGATGGAGCACACAGCAAGGTGTCGCAGCTCAGCGTTCAGTTTGGAAGTCTGCTGGCCTCCAGCCTGGAAGTTAAGACTCTCTGATCATACTCAGTTGAGGACATAGTGGACAGTGTCAGGTCCTGGGGGTGGAGGCCTGGGAGGGTACCAGGGAATTCCCATGGGGTTTAGGGGCCATTCTATCCTCAGTGGATAAATGCATGTTCATGGCGCAGAGGCCAGTGGGAGGGCAGAGGGAGTTTCTGCAACAGCCAGAGACAGAGAGAGGGAATGATTTAAAAACCTCATCCAATTTGGTTCACGAACATGAAAATTGAATTTGTTATCAGATCCATGGAGTAAATCCTGGGTGGAAAACTGGGAGCAGAGAAGGACGTCAGGAGCTTGATTAGTATGGAAGTGGAGGAGACGTAAGGAGCTGGGGATGGGCACGGCTTGAGGAAAGATAGTCCAAGACTCTGTGTCCAGAGCCCAGAGGGTGGGGTTTGGGGGATGGCTGCACAGTGAGGTCAGCGTGAGTTGATGGCTTAGGGGTAAGTATCAACGGGCTGGGGTCCCTGACAGTTGAAGCCTAAGGACCTCTGAAGGGAATCAGGCTGGAGCCCCAGTGTGGCATGAGCGTAGACGTCACTGCAGCTCAGGGGCTGTGAGCACAGGGCTCAGGAGGTTGCTGGGTATGGCTGGATGTACAGAAGCATCCAGACACGGCTGAGGAGTCACTGCGGGGAGAGAAGAGAGCAACTCAGGGCGCCAGCAACTGCAGCTGGGTAGGGGTGTCTGGAGTCGCCCTCCCGACTCAAGAGCCCATGGTGTCCATCTCTTCCCAACTCCAAGTCCAGTGACATTATGTCAGGAGGTCGTTCACTTGAAATCAACCCTGGTGAGAGTATTTACACCGCAGAAAGTGGCAAATGCTACCAATCAGGGCTTTCCCCCCCCTGGAGAGCTGATTGTTAAACATTTACCTACTGGGAGGAGAGCCTCTTTGATGCCTCCTTAGTGTCAGGGGGCAGGGGTGTTCGGGTGGGCTTTATTCTGTGCAGGTAGTTCAGAAACGGCACAACCAGAGGCATGTCTGAATGTGTTTGAGGAGAGAGAGAAGCCAGAGAGAGGAGAGGGGCTGGCATGAGATCTGACAGCTTCAAAGGCTGTCACCAGAGGTGGTGTTAATGAAGGCTGATGAAAGTAACCGTCGGCAGCCCCACTTTTAGCATCTTGGCCAGCCGCCTTGCTCTGGGTGTGGTGTGTGGGCACTGTCACACGCTGCTGCGTAGTGAAAATGGATACAGGCCTTGTTGAAAAACAAATTGGCACCTTGCACTGTGAACTTGAAACATGAATATCCTTTGACCCAATAATTCTCCTCCTGGGAATCTGTCCTAAGAAATAAATCCTAAACACATTTCCATTGTTTTGGAAAACTTACACTGCAAAAAGATGTTAGTTGCAGCTTTATTTAGATTAGCAAAAAGTTGAAATTAACCTAAATGTCTAACTGTAGTGGAATGGTTAAGGAATCTAAGGCATATCTTCTTAATAGATTATTATGCAGTGATTTAAAAGGATGTGAAGAAAGTTTAAGAAAAATATGGAAATGCTTATGATAAGCAGAATACAAAGTTGTCGAGTAGCATTTTTTGCAAAGTGTCTCTTTTGGAATATGACTCCAGTGTCAAATGTATTTGGGAAATGCTTGGTATCCTGTGCCCCTCTCAGGACTGTGTGCACGTCAATGCCGAGGGTTCTGGGAAGTTCTATGGTTTAACCTTTTGCTTTTTGAACTTATTTCACCCCAGAGTCCTTTATCCAACCAACATCTATTACCAGCCTCAAGCATTAAGGCGCAGCAGAACAGAGTTTTGGGAAGTAGTGACACACTGAACAGTTATAATTACATTAAAGTGTCCATCAGAATACAGGGAAGAAAAAAAATGACAAAATGCAAGTAGGGACCAGGGTAGCAATGACTGTGAAAGATTTTTTTTAATTTTTTTTTTTTGGTGTGTCTTTGCCAGAAATCCTTTAACATGCATATATTTTATTAAAGAACTGTATAAAAGCCTCTCTTCAAGGAAGTTTGTGTATTTCTGCAGTTGATGACATGTAAGATTCGGAATTTGTGCTTTCTGCATAGTGGATGAAACGTCCATATAATCCAATGGGATATTTGATAAGTAAAGAATCTGATGGCTGCAATTTGTTATAGCACAATGACAGTCAGAGTGTGAATGTGGATCTGGGATCAGTCTAGCTCTTCACCACTAAAAAGAAACAGTCTAAAAAAAAATGAGCAAATACCTCCCTAATAGTTAAAGGTGTGCCAGCCACGATTAGAGCCTTTTCCACATATTAACTTATTTAATATTTAACTCACAGCAACTCCACAAGGTAGGTACTACGCTTGTCCCCATTTTACAGATAAGTAAACAGAGCCATAAAGAGGTTAGGTGACCTGCCCATGGTTCCAAGCCCTCTGTCTCTAGAAACCAGATTCTTCATCAATACCCAGAGCTGCCTGGTACTGAGGGACCAGTGATGACACTGCATCAACAGACAGGATTTCACGGCTGCTGATTTAAATTAGACACAAAACCACTCCTGCTTTGAGAGGGACGGGGGCCCTTTCCTCTTGGGTCGGTAAGCTGGGACCACGTAGACCCTTCACTTCCTCTGGTCATATCCACAACGATGTGAAGATACAGACAAGAGGAATAAAGGGAGGATGAGTCTCCAGTTCTGGTCCCCAAGGGCCAGGAGCTACCCTGGCTCATGTAACTCTTCCTATGGCCTCTGGGAAGGATCCTGCATCTTCCTTCTCATCCATTTTCCATCCCACTGACTTTCGTTTAAGATTTTTCTTTTAAAAGGTGTTAGGACATGATCGCGTGTCTCTCTGTGCTGATATTTTTGGATTTTTACTTCTTTGCTGAGTGCGGGTTTTCTCTAGCTGCGGCGAGCGGGGGCTACTCTTCGTTGCGGTGCGCAGGCTTCTCATTGCAGTGGCTTCTCTTGTTGCGGAGCACGGGCTCTAGGCACGCGGGCTTCAGTAGTTGTGGCACGTGGGCTCAGTAGTTGTGGCTTGTGGGCTCTAGAGCGCAGGCTCAGTAGTTGTGGCGCACGGGCTTAGTTGCACCGTGGCATGTGGCATCTTCCCGGACCAGGGCTCGAACCCGTGTCGCCTGCATTGGCAGGCAGATTCTTAACTAACTACTGCACCACCAGGGAAACCCAAAATACTCCAAAAATATTTTGGAATCCACCATAGGTGGGTTGCGATGCCCACATCGACTGAGTTTAGAGGCGTTTCAAATGGTCGAGGGCTGAAGGACCGTTCAGGGTCACTTCCGTTCTCTGTGTTCCAGGGCATTTTGGAGAGCAGGTCTCAGGGAGATACGGCTGACGAGACTCACCATCAAGCATCCAGTGCTCTCCTGGATGGGAGAGACAGAGGTGAGGAAACAGGAGAAAAGAAACCTGTTCTACACGGGTTTTAAAGCCAGCCGTTCCAAGGCGACATATTTGGGGTTAGCGTGTCCTTACCGCAGTGAGTCAAACCAGTTCCTTGCCCTTTTCTCCTCTGAGGACACAGAGAGGACCAGCTGGGCACCATTCTCTGAGAGTAAGAGCCTCTCATTGGCTTGAAGCCCATTGTTAAATCAACTCAGCTCCACTCATCCCCTTCCTTCTAGACTTTTCTGCTCTGGATGAAATAGTTCTGGGGCTCGAAGTCTTTTCACAGGTCTTGCTTTCTAGCCCTTTCTACCACTTTTCCTTCCACATTTCTCTTTAGCTGGTCAGCTCTAAACAAGATGTGATGCCCAGCTGGGGCTGGGTCCAGAGTCTCTTTAGATGGTTCCTTGCTGGACCAATGCTGTTTTACCCATATTTTCTCATCTTACTTTCATACTTACTGTTTTCAATAGATACATAACATGGTGGGCCTAGTCCCAGCACACAGCAAAGCATTAGACCTTTTCTGCAATTCACATCTACCTTGTTATTCACTCTGCACGGGCTGGTCTATTCCTATGAGATTTTATTCTTTCATCCTTTATTCCATTTTTTAAATTCTTCCCCACTTATTTAAGGGTATCATTCCCCCACCCCTTCTCATAGGTTTAAAACTTTACACTGACTACTCCTGAACTTCATTTGATCTGTTTTGCACCAAGTACCCAGTTTGTCAAATCAAACTTTATGTGAATTTAAAATTTGTCCCCTGTCCCCTATTTTTAGCTCCTGGGCCATTGATGAGTTTGATAAAGACCATTCATAGAAAAGACTTACCGAGAACAAGACTTCTCTGCGAGCAATACGATATCCAAATTGTTGGATTGACAAGAAGAATGGGGCCCATATCAGGTGATCCAGTGTCCTTAAAGAACAGTGTTTCAAAGCTCCACTCGCCCCAACCCCCTGAGAAAAGAAAGCATGTTGAGAATTAAGGGCCACCATTTCCTGGCGTGGCGTCTGTGTGGCAACACTCTTGGTTTTGTCACCGCTTGGAGGGTCTGGCCTGGGCGCTGATTTTTATTGTCACTGTGATTTTTCAAAAACATAATACGGGTGAGGAAAGAGTCTAAAGAGCAACAGTTGTTGCTTTGGCCACTGGAATAAAAGACAATGTTTTGATAAGTCCTTCATCTCTCAGGGACTTGTAATATATGTAACAGAGCTACCCTGGGCAATTCCACAGGGACTCTGGGATGATCAAATAAGACTAAAATTAGGGCTTCCCTGGTGGCGCAGTGGTTGAGAGTCCGCCTGCTGATGCAGGGGACATGGGTTCGTGCCCCGGTCCGGGAAGGTCCCACATGCCGCGGAGCGGCTGGGCCCATGAGCCATGGCTGCTGAGCCTGCGCGTCCGGACGGGAGAGGCCACAACAGTGAGAGGCCCGCGTACCGCAAAAAAAAAAAAAAAAAAAAAAGACTAAAATTACTAAAATAAGACTAAAATTAGTACCAATACTAATCATGGTTAACAAAAGCCAATAGTCACGAGCGCTTGCCCTGTGCCAGGTACTGTGCGTTATGTTTTGAATGCTCTGTGGCAGACCTAGAGTGATTATTTCTGGTAAATCTTGTGAGTTTCCATGGATTCCATCCGCTATTCTCTCTCTTTTTTTCTCTTACCAAGTCCCTTGGTTCTCTTTTAGGCATTTCTCCCTTCCAGTTCTTTCTGTCCCATCCGAGCAGAGCCCCTCCCCGCTGCTCACCATAGCCATGGTTCTCTGGCCTCCTTGGCCTCAGACCCTCCCTTGTCTGACCCTCCTGCAGGTGCCCCCAGACTGACCATCTGAAGATGCCACTTCCTTTAAACCAACCCCCTCTTCCCATTGAAAACTGATTCTGCGTCTCCCATGACCTGGTCTGGTGTTCAGGAGTCTCCACGTTCTGACTCCGAATGACCTTTCCAGCCTGTCTCTTCCTGCTTCTCCACGGCGACCCTCTGTCGTGGCGAGTTTGATTCCCTTACTGTCCCGGACGATGCTCTGTGCAGTCCTCCCTCCAGGACTGCGCCCACTGCCCTCCACCTGCTTCTGCTCCATGACCGCTGCAAGTACTGCCCCACGTTCAAAGGCCAGCCCAGGCTCTTGTTCCTACACTACGTCTTCCCTGAACACCTTTGCTGTCTCTCACCCCTTTGCACCATTAGTGATGTTCACATTGGCAGGTGCTCCATTTGCCATCTTTGATACCGTTGTTTTGTGCTGTTATTTATTTCCTCTCCTTTTTAAAACATTTGGGCATCTATATTCCTCCCTCAACGAGATTGTAAATTCTTTGATGGCAGGGGTCAGTTTGTGTGTGTGCGTGCGTGCACACGAGCGCGCACGTGTGTGTGTGTACACATTATTTCTCATAGTACCTAGTCCATAATAGATATGCAATGACTCTATGATTAATGACGGGATGACAACGTATAAATGTATTGACTTTCTCCCAAGGTATTAGCTTTCTTCTCAGATTTATAAAAATATGAATCTTCCTTATAGAGTGGGCGAGGGAGACTGAGGCACATGGGGAGGAGAGAGGGAGGAAGATGGCCTTGCACAGAATCTTGAATGGAAACTTGCATGAAACCCAGGACTTTGGTGCTCAGTCTGCAATTTTCTGGGGTTTCACTTAAAGAATTCAGCCCAGGATCCCCAGGTCTTTGGGAGAAATAACCAATAGCAGAGTAGCTGGAGCATGCTTGCCGAGAAATTGAGTGGTACCCATTACAGTTAGGAGCAATAATAACAATTATGATAGTAATGATGATGGCGATGGCCACGATGCTGATGTGATGCTCATGGTTACGATGACAATCGAATAATCAGCAGCCTTGACTGAGCCTGTCTCCCAGGTGGCAAGTCCTCCACGGGGTCAGTAGGAATCTATTTCCTTTTACTGTTGGGGGGAGTTATCCTGCTCTCCCACTGGCCGTATCGCCATGACCCCAGGCTCCCTAAGCCACGGGACAGGTCAGGAAGGCTGACCAACAGCCTCCTGGCTGGCAGAGGGGAGGGAAGTCCTTTCCAGTCCCTTTAGTCTTGACTGAAAACACAGTGAGGGTCCCTGAGTTCTCCTATAAACGGTAATGATAACACAATTATCATGCAAAACAAAAATTAAGTTTAATGGTGCAAAGCCAGGGTGTACTGGAGAGGTAATTCATATTAATTATGTTTGGATTAAAAGCTTATTTCTTTTGTTAGCATCCGCAAGTAGAAACTTAGCTGTTAGAAAAAAAGTCTGCCTATAATTACGGCCTCTTCTGGAGGAGCAGTGTTGGACTTAATGGAGCATTCCCTGCTCTCTTCAAGCTCCTGAAGAATGGTAATATTTCATATTTTATGAAACACAGAAGAAATAAATTACAGGTTTAATGATAAGAACTACTTGGGCTCATAATGAAATCTGATTGGCCAGTTAATCCACCGAGACCCTCAGATGTGAACCGTCCAAAAGGGATAAAGATGATGAAAAATGAAATTAAATAGAAAAACCTTCACCCACAGCCTCTTTTGTGGAAGCTGGGGAAGCAAAGAGCAGGGGAGAAGCCCTGGGGCCTGGGGTAGAGGAGAAACATCACTTTCCCTGGGTTTGGGGAGAGCGGAAGGAGTGAAGGAATTTCCTTCCTGCCGCCCCCCCCCACCCCGTTTCCCATGGAAATAAAGCCGGGACACTTCCTGTGGGAAGAAAGGGACAGGACCAGAGGAAGGAAGGTGATTTCTCCTGGTGAGAAAGCTCCTGGCACCCCCAGCGGGGCCTTGCCCTAAACAAGAAAGACAAAGACAGATGAAGGCTAATTGGAGTTGGCTGAACTAATAACTGTTTTTGACACCCAGGAAATATTTTGCTCGGGTAGTAAGGTCAAGGTCTCTGTTTCTCAGTTCAGGGCGCTAAGTTCTGGGCTTGAGGCATGTTCCCATGAGGGACTTGACACAAAGTCTTCCTGCGGGGCCAGCTTGGCCTCTGCCTGCCCCTCCTTGCTCTGCAACATCTTGGGAAATAAGCCCACCTCCACGGCTTTGAGCTTGGTGAAAGACTTAATTGTGTTTTCAGAGGCAGCAGGGGCACAGCAGAAAGAATTTGGGCTTTGGATTCAGACAGGCCTGGGTTCCAGTTTTCGCTCCCATATTTATATGCCTGATGACCTTGGACAGAACACTTCCCCATCTCAGGTTCCTCATCTGCAAATGCTTATTGTAGGAAGCTTCAACGAGAATACTATGTGTGAGAATTAAATATGCATAGGGCTGGAGACCAGTTAGATGCTCAGAAAATGAGAGCCATGTCCATTGCTACTTCTACTGCTGCAAGTATGAGAGAAGCTTCTTGTCCTGGGCAAGGCCTGCCGATCAGCACATGCCCACAAGCCCATGGGGAAATCAAAGAAATCGTTTCATAAGAATTTAAATGATCTTGCAAGGTCTCTGAATCCTCAGGTCATTGACAGTGCCATCTCCCTGCCAAGGCACGGTCTCCCTAGATTCCGTACACGTAGGAAGTCCACAAAAGACTCATTTTTGATGTCAGGAGGATGGAACAAGGTGGACACTGGAGCTAAAGGAGGCTTCCTGCACATCAGGTCATCTGCTGTCCTCATCAACAAGCTCCCTACTGGTGTTCACGGTAGCTGCTTCCTCTGGGGTGAAAAAGACATGGCTATGGCATGACGGTGACAGCATGGGGAGGGAGGGGCACTCATAGTGCTAATTCCCCTGGATCTTTGCCATCTGGTCCTAATGCCTTTGTGGAGGGAGAGGGAAAAGTAAATTCCTGGAGCCCCATATTATCAGACAAGGCAGATCTCAGCTCAGGACGTGGCACCAGGCACCATGACGTAGTGCTGTGCTCCAGGAATCCCTGAAAGGCCCCAGAGGGTCCTGTGGATTTCTGGGGAATGTTTGCAGGGCCCTGTGTCTCAGGCCCTCTGTGGCTCTGCTCTTGTCCTGAGTCTCCTTGGAATGATCTTCGTCTCCCTGCCTCGGTGGTCTCACCACAGACACTCTTAATGGTCCAAGCTGGAGGGATCTTGGGTATCACCTGGTCCTGCCCCCTCGCTGCACAAATGGGGAAGCAGACAAAACCCACAGACAATGCCCAGCGCAGGGCCTGCCATAGGCTGGTACTCAATAAATGATAGTTTTCTCTTTTATTTGAGTAATTCGCCCAAGATCCCATAATGACCAGGCTTTTTATTATTTTTTAAGACTTTCTTTAGGGCAGTTTTATTATTTTATTTTTGAACTTTTTAACATCTTTTTTGGGGTATAATTGCTTTACAATGGTGTGTTAGTTTCTGCTTTATAACAAAGTGAATCAGTTATACATATACATATGTTCCCATATCTCTTCCCTCTTGCGTCTCCCTCCCTCCCACCCTCCCTATCCCACCCCTCCAGGAGGTCACAAAGCACCGACCTGATATCTTTAGAGCAGTTTTAGGTTCACAGCAAAATTGAGAGGAAGGTACAAAGATTTCCCATTGACCCTCTGCCCCCGCACATGCACAGCTTCCCCATCATCAACATCCCCCACCCGAGTGGTACACGTGTTAGAGCTGGTAATCTACATGGACATGTTATTATCACCCAAAGTCCATAGTTTACACTACAGTTCACTCTTGGTGCTGTGCATTCTATTTCTTTGATTTCTTTGATTTCCCCATGGGTTTGGACAAATGTATAATGACATGTATCCGTCATTATAGTATCACACAGAGTAGTTTCTCTGCCCTAAAAATCCTCTGTACTCTGTATGTTCATCCTTCCCTGCCCCAACCCCTGGCAACCACTGATCATTTTACTGTCTCCTAGTTTTTCTCTCTCCCAGAATGTCATATAGTTGGAAGCATACGGTGTGCTGCCTTTTCAGATTCTCTCTCACTTAGTAATGTGCATCTAAGCCTCCTCTGTGTATTTTCATGGCTTGAGGCTCATTTCTTTTCAGTGCTGAGTAATATTCCATTTTCTGGATGCACCAGAGTTTATTGGTCATTCACATACCAAAGGACATCTTGCTCGCTTCCAGGTTTTGACATTTATGGATAAAGCTACTGTAAACATCCTGGTTTTTTTGTGGACATAACTTTTCAACTCCTTTGGGTAAATACCAAAGAGCACGATTCCTGGATTGTAGGGTCAGAGTATGTTTAGTTTTGTTAGAAACTACCAAACTCTCTTCCAAAATGGCTGTCCCATTCTGTATTCCCACCAGCAGTGAACAGGAGTTCCTGTTGCTTCACATCCTCACCGTCATTTGGTGGTGTCAGTGTTCTGGATTAGGGCCATTCTCATAGGGGTGTAGTGTGTCTCATTGTGGTAGCTCCCAGTGTTTGAGCACCTAATGTGCCAAACAACATGCTGGTACTTTTATGTACACTGTCACATTTAATTCTCATCAAAACCCTTAAAGTAGGTATCATTTTTGATTTTACTGAAACGGAAAGGAAGGCTCAAAGAAATTAACTCATCTGACCAGATAACTTGGGGTCTCCTGACTCCCGGTTTGGAATTCTGTCTACTCTACTACATAGCTTCAGGGTTGGGGACAACTGTTTTCTCTTATTTTTCGGTATAAATAATTTACCAAAAGTCCTCTGATGGCTTCTCTAAGTGGACATTTGATTGTGCTGCCTTTGACTTTCCCCCTTGTTCATTAAACTACAGTTACTCTAACCATAGTCTCTCCTAGTTCTTCCACAACCAGGGTAACACACCTTGCTCTTCCACCCCAGGGCTTTTGCACTGCATCCCCTCTGCCTGGCACACTCTTCCCTCCAGGTCCCCACATGGCCCCCTCCCTCAGTAAAGAAGCACCCAGCACCTCTCCAGTTACCTCCTGTCCAATGCTCTGCTTTACTCACTTCACATTACTTACCTCTATCTGAAATTTCCTTTGACGTTTAAGAATATAAACTCCAGGAAGGCAAGGAGTGTGTTTTGTTAACTGCCACGTCCATAGCGTTGAGATGAGGGCCTGGCATGGAGTAGAGACTCAATACGTCTTTGCAGAAGGAATAAACGAAGCCCAGTTCTGTCTCCATGTCCACTGCCAGTTGGGCTTCCCTGTCCTCTTTTTGAATTAGTTCCCCTTCTTGCAGCTGCACAGCCCCCTGTGTGTGTAGGAGCTCACATCTTTGCACAGAGGGAAGTAACAAACAGAATAACAGCACGTATTGACACTCTGCCCTCCCTGCTTGCATGCCCAGTGGCTGGGGATGCTGTCTTCGGCAGCAGTAAGAAGTGATGATCTGGGAGCCTTGGACAAATGCCCTGCTTTTTCATTAAGGTCCAGGTGTTGGGAGGCTGCACTCTGGTTGAGGAGGGAAGAGGCAGGGCTGGCGGGCGCACACCCCACACTCTCCTCCAGCCCTCGCTCTCTCCTGCTGCTGCCCAGGCAGCCCATCTTGCTGTGATGTCACACAGCACACCTGAGGGTGGAGGTGCAGGGCCGGGACATAAGGGCGAGTGAGGACAAAGTCTTCCTTGAAGAAGTGACCTTCATCTCCAGACTTCCTATGGGTCCTCAGACCACTGGATCAAGCTGTCACATTTCCGCACAGGGAGACTTTCTGGTGCTGGTGGAGAAGGAGGGAGGGAAGCCTAGGAGCTTTGGCAGCTCTCAGTCCCCAGAGGATAACATCAGCCACATAGTCAAGGGCAGTATCGAGTTTCGGGCTGGAGACAGACTCTGGGAGCCTGGCAGCCTGGGTTTGAATCCCAGCTCTGTGTCTTGCCAACCATGTGACCTTGGGCAAATCACTTGAGCTTTCTGTGCTGGTTTCCCCATTCGTAAAAATGGCCTAAGAATAGAACTTACCTCGGGGTTTTTGGTAGGAATTAAATAAATTAATATTTCTAATGTGCTTAGAACAGTGACTGGCACGTGGTAAGTGCTATCTAACTATTTGTTAGCTAGCAAATAAGTAAACAAGTAAAAATTATCACCATTAGACCTCCCACAGGGATGCTATTATGCAGTTTACACAACACTCTCCCATATAGGATGCCATTTGATGCTGTCCCTGTAATGGTGGGGAGTTTATTCTTTTCTTTCTTTTTTTTCTCTGTCAAATGAGGAAACGGATGGGAAGTGGATTTGTTTGTATTGAATGCCTAAGTTTGATAGGTCCCTTACATATTTCTTTAGTCTTTATAACAGCTGTGTAAAGTAAACATTATTATCCCCATATTATAGATTTGAAAATTGAGGCTCCACTTCTGAGTTCCATTCTAATAAAAGCAGGATCTGAGAAGGAAGGAAATCTGATATTCCCCCTCACCTCAGTCTGGCAGCTCCTCCCCTTGGGGTGTGTTGTGGGTGCACTGTCCATACTTATTTGTGTCTTTGGCAGAGCTGTCAATTTTGTCCACTTAATCTATCAAAAAAACTCAAGCAGTTAAATTCTTTTCTAACTACCAAGCTCTTGGAGAATGAGATGCACAAACAGAAGAAAGGAAACTCTCTTTAAGCACATTTATGATTTGCCTTTCTCAAAACAATGGGGCTTTTGCTGGTACAGCAATGCCTAGGCTGGCTTAATAAAGAGACTCATGCCTGGACCACAATGGGCAATTCCTTGGCCCTGACATCATAGGAAAGGCAAAAGAAGAGATGGCTTCAGTGGGTGAGGGAAGGTAAGACTGCAGAGGGGAGCTACCTCTCTGGCTACATGTGAGAAGCCTCTGCCATAGATGACCAACACTCATTGAAAAATTACCAAACACTTGAGGAGAGCCATCAAAATGAGAGAGAGATGATAACATAAGTTCTTACCTAAAAGGAAACGTAAATAATAGAGCCATCAGTACAGACCTTTAAAACCATTATATTTGATATCCTTAAGGAGACAAAAGAGGATGTTATATCAATGAAACAAGAACAGGAAATTATGAAACAAACACATTTTTTTAAACAAAAGACCATGATGAGGCCTTAGAAATGAACAAATGATTGCTGTTGAGCAGAATGGATATAGATAAATATTTATTGAGAGATCACCAGGTGCTTGTTGCTGGGGTACAAAGATGAATGAAAGCAGACATGTCTATGGACTCATTAAGAAGAGAGTTTTAAAACTGAATATGATCTTACCAGAGCCTGTGATGGATGGGGATGGGGTTTTACTTAATCAGGGAGATAAGAAAAAGCTTCCCCAAGGAAGCAACAACTGAGCTGAGATCTCAAGGATCAGTGGGATCTAAACAGGCAAAAAGAGAGGGTGAGAGTTCCCAGTGAAGGGAGCAGCCTTGCAGATGCAACAACAGAAGAGAATGATGGCAGGCCAGGTGGGTGGGCCTGAGAGAGAGCAGGAGCCTTGGAGGAGCCACCGTTGGGGTCAGGCAGAGGGGGTAGCAGATCATGCCAACAAGGAACCATGTTAACTTTGGACTTGAAGCAAACTTTAGTCAGGAAGGTAGGAAAAAATATCTTATGGTTAAAAGGGCTTGAAAACTCTTCTCCCATAGCCCAGTGTTCAGAATATTTTTGCTCAGAGAGAAAATGCAGCTTTCAGGTTTGAGAAGGAGAGTTGTACTATCACTAAGTTCACAGTCAGCATTGGGCTGAGCACAGGAGGAAGTGAAACCACCCACAGAAATCAAGTGACAGTAACATCGAGAGACGGGGCAACTGGGGATGGCAGATGGGAATTAGACTACACTGAGGCTGGAGAGTCAAGTAGGTCATGTGTACGCTGGGGTCACACAGAGCCGGGCAGTGGGGAGAGGAAGGGAAAGCAACCTCAGAAAGAGCAGATACAGTATGAGAAGGAGGGAGGGGGCGATCAAGGGAGACAGATGGAGACAAAGAGAGACAGACAGAGAGGGAAAGATATAGATAGATAGATAGATAGATAGATAGATAGGGAGAGAGAGAGAGAGAGAGAGAGAGAGAGAGAGAAACACTTAGTTCATGATGTCTTTCTCATACTCTGTTCTTGTGAAGCTTGCCCAGCTCCTTGAGTTTGCATGTACTTCCTTTTAAGGTTCTGCATGTGTTCTTACCACTAACCTCTATTTAATCTCCTGAGAAAAGAAAGAAAAATAAAGCTATTTCCTACTTAAAGTGAATAAGTCAAATCTGAGATTTATAATAGTGGTCGTCAAAGAAGGAGCTTGACAGTCTCCCCCGACAGCAAGTGTAGGTGCAGAAGAAAATACTACCTGGATGATACCCATCCCCTTAGGTGGTTAAGGGTAATCTTTCGGGAAAGAGAGGAACTGAAAGCTGATAATCCCACAACCTTTATAGTCAGTTGCATATCAATATGTCAGCTATTTTGCATAGTGTTCGGTTTTTACTACAAAGTATAAGTTCAGTCATTGTTAACAGGCTTTTAACATCTTCTTTATGAAGACACTAGAAGAACTTTTTGAAGTGCTGCTATAGATAAGCATTTCTACATATCTACATAGAAATGAAATAACAATGAGGCTTGCAACGTAGGAAGTCCTTGCTAAGACGCAAGTGATATAAGAATTGGTCACCATCTCAGGATTGGCTGGTTAGAATATGGGGAATGTGCTCTTGTTGAGCCCTTTACTATCCCTAAGGAAAGGCTAGCTCTGGGAGGAGCAGGCTCTCCCTGCTTTTTAAGATGTCAAAACATCATGAAATACAGAAAATGAAAACCGTGATTAATGTAATTATGTAGAGATATTTCAGAAGGGTGTACCCAGATTGACTCCTAAAGCCAATATTTTGGAGACCAAGGTGGCAAAACCAGGTGTGCAGTTCCTCATAAAGAATTCTGTCTTTATTGTATCAATCAGGGTCTTGTCAGGAAAACAGAAACCAACCTAGGTATTTCAAAAGAGGATATTTAATACAGGGCATAGATTACAAAGATCTTAGAAAATCAAAGAGCAAAAAAGGAGAGCTGAAGGTAAGTCAGAGATTAGATTTCCAGAACCTAAGATCATAGGGGGTGAATCACAGCTTCAGAAGCTGGAGTATTAGAAGAAACAGTATCAGAGGAAGGAAGGAAAGAAAGGGGAGTGGGGTGTGGGGGAGAGGGGAGAGAGAGAGAGAGAGAGAGAGAGACAGTAAATGGGAAACAAAGACATTTCCTCTCTCTTCATATCTTGATTTTCCTGTCAGTTTGGCAAAACCTAACAGGAAGCCCACAGCCAAAGGAACCTGGGAAATGTAGTTTGCAGACTTCCAGCCCCATTATCCTAGAGGGCAGCTGTGGGACTGAGAGATAATAAGCAAAAAAACTTCCACACTTACAGATCAATTTTGTTTGGGTTCAGTTTTGTAAAGAGCTTCACGATTACTAATTATTATTATGAGGCTCTTATTCTAGTCTCAATGGATCTTTCAAATAATCACTTCAACCCATGCTTTCCTCTAAATTAATCAGTAGTTTGACTAATCAGTGTGATTATTTAAGGCCAAGGTACTCTAAAGGAGGACACGTATAAATAAGTTTTGAATTACTCCAATGAAAGAAAAACGCATGTGTACAAAGAAGTTTTTAGCAGTAAACCTGTAGGCTTACTTCTACTGTAGGAAAAGAAAAAACACCTGAAATCAATCTAAATGTTTAATAACATGTGATGAGCTAAGAGAATTTTAGTATATTATTTTGACTACTATGTAGCTATTACAAATAATAAATGTTGGCGTTATGGAACAAAATCTATTCTTTCAACCAATATATATTGAGTGCCTCGTGGGTGCTGGGCACTGTAATTAATGATCGGCATAAAAAGACAAATGGGGCTTGGTTCCTTGTTCTTATGGTGCCTATAATCCCATGGAAGAGATGGCCTTATAGATATGAAACAGTGTTTACAAATTACATAAGAAATTAGAATGGCGGGGCTTCCCTGGTGGCGCAGTGGTTGAGAGTCCACCTGCCGACGCAGGGCACGCGGGTTCGTGCCCCGGTCTGGGAAGATCCCACATGCCGCGGAGCGGCTGGGCCCGTGAGCCATGGCCGCTGGGCCTGCGCGTCTGGAGCCTGTGCTCCGCAACGGGAGAGGCCACAACAGTGAGAGGCCCGAGTACGGCAAAAAAAAAAAAAAAAAAAGAAGGAAATTAGAATGGCAAATTTTTATATATCCAAATTTTCTATAATGAACTTGTATTATATGTATAACAAAAGTAGTAAATTCTTGTAATACAGTTCTTTTGTTTTTTTTTTTTACGGTACGTGGGCCTCTCACTGTTGAAGGCCTTAGGAGGAAAAACTGAGGTTTCCCAGAGAAGCTTTGCTTCAAAATTGTGGCATTGACCCTTGCCTGACTTTCCAGCCTGCTGGCTGGCCTTATAGATTTCAGACTTGCCAGCTTCCACAATTTTGTGAACCAATTCCTTAAAATATACTTCTTTATTTCATATATATTATTATTATTTATATTATTTAATATAGATTCATATATGATATATTATTATATATGTTATATTTTTACATATTATATATTATTTCATATATATATCTATGAGAAATGCACACACACACAAGTATCTCCCATTGGCTCTGGTTTTTGGAGTTCCTGGACTGATTCACCTACTAAACTTTTTTCTTTTAAACAGTCCTTAATTTAATGTTGGTTTTATCATGCATCATTTCTTTATAGTCTCTTCTGTCCTTACTGTAACTAGACTCCTCTTTGGTTATCTTTTCTCAGCCCTCCAAGAACGTCTACCTACAGTTGGTCTACAGATTCCCAAAGGCTGTACAGGCTCTAATGGAGGTGAAGGCTGGACTTTATTAGCTTGCGTGGTGTCTTTTTTCCCTTCCAACTGGCTGCCGGTCAGTGGGTCAATGCCAATGGATGCTCTCAGTCTCAAGGCCAGAGCAGCTCCATGAACTCCTCTGTCGGCCCTTCCTTAGATCCCAGAGAGCTGTGCTCCCAGCAAGGAATGGGTGTCCGTTAAGGACAGTCCTTTAGTCTGGCTAAGATTAGCACAGATGTCCCAGGAGCACTGGTGAGTGTGCTGCCTTTGGTGTTCATTCATCCCCATCCTGCCTAAATGGGGATTGAAGAGTGACATCTAACTGTTCAGTTCTCCAGCCCAAAGCATAGTCTGTATTTCTTGAGAGGTACAGACACTGTTGAAAGGATACAGGCTCTGTGGACAAAACATTAGATTTCAGTTTTAACTCAACTACTTTCTGGCTGTGTGACTATATCCAGGTTACTTAACCTCTCTGTGACTCAGCTGTAAAGTGGGGATGCTAATTCAACCAAACCTGCAGGGTTGTGGTGAAGATATCAAATAGAATGTGAATTTTCTAGTGCATAGCAAGGGTCCCACAAATGGTAATTGCTATTTCTATATGCCTGAACTCGAGGGTACACTTTGGGAAAAGTTTTTGACGCATGACAACCACCTAATAAGTAGAGACCCTGGTCCATCCCCACCTTCCAGATCTGACTGAGGATAAAGAAGCCACTGTCAAAGCACACTGAACCCTCAAAAGAAACATGGATTTTATTGTCATTCAATGCTAACATGTTAGCAAAGATAATAGATTAATCAAGTCTACAAATAAGTAGGGAAAAATTTACCATCACCCAGAAATTTTGTTTTGCCAAATTTCCTCTTGGGCCAGAAGGTATGCAGACAGTAAATAAATAGCCTTCCCCTCTACTTGACATCTTATTTATAATTAACTTGGGGAGGTGGGCAGGTGTCTATTTGCACTATAACAACCATATTTTTCAAGGCCAAGGACTCAACTCCAGTTAGCTTTCACATACCTGCATGTAGATTATCCACCTGAAGAAGCATCTTCCGGGAAATTTTTAATCCAAAACAGGCTCTCTCCTAGCACCCCCTCTCCCTGCTCTCCTTCTCTCAGCCCTCACCCAGCTGATGTGTGCTTAGGAAATGCAAACTAATTTTAAAATTCGCTGGAGCAAAACACCATTAGAATGGTTAAGTCTGCTGCCAAAAATAAAATCAGCTAATGCATTTCACATATTTAGATTTCCAAAATTAAGTTGAAATGATGCTTTAGTTCATCCAAAGTTTGGGCTTTATACACATCACCCCATATCTCTGCTAATTGACCCTACTTTTTTTCTGGCAGCGATAAATTTGATTTTCTTGTAACCTTTTCCATACCCCAGGGTGATGTATTTACTCTCTCATCCTGCCGAAGCGAGGTCACGAGCCCTGTTGAAGACGGTGGAGAAGAAACTCCTCTGTGTTGGGGAGAAGAAGACAACAAACAGCGCAGCTCTGTCTCAGCCAAGGCTCTTCCATTCTTTAGTCCCTCTACCAAGCCTGGCCAGACAGTGAGGGGCCCAGCTGGGGAAAGGGGACCCAGTAAAACCAGGGGCGGGCACCAAAAGAGATCCAATCAAGGCTCCAAAGATGTGCTGCTGCCTTCAAAGAGCTCAGAGTCTCTTTGGAGAGACAAGATTAGCCTGGCAGTATAAAACACATCATAGAATAAAATTAATTGCCGAATGGGTGGCATAGACTCTAAGGCGAAACTCCAGGGAGCGATCGTCTGTGAGGACGGGATTTGTCTTCATGATGGAGGAAGCAGCTGAGTTAGGAGCCGGCTAGATTGTGGGAAGGGGGCGGGGTGGTTCTGGTGAAAGAGTCAACTGGAACAATGTGTAGAAATGAGCAGGTGTAGACAAGAGAAGTCAGCCTGTCTGAAAGAGGAGCACTGCAGAAGGGAGTTGTCGAAAGTACAGGTGTGCTAAGACTCTTGGTTGCAAGCAACAGAAAACAATCTGATCTACTTTAAGAAAAAAGGGGAATTTATTTTAGGACTACAAGGGAGTCTCCTGGGACCCGAGACAAGAAAAGTCCAGCTCACCGCAATATGAACTTGGACATATTAATATAGTTTATGGTGTATTTTTATCTTTATAATTTTACTTCTCCATCTTTCCTAACTTATTTTTATATTTCTTTAAATCTCGAGAAAGAGACCCATTTGGATAACACATTTTGTACCATTATATTTTCTTTCTTTCTCCTACTGCTGACTAACTGGTATTTCCTACTCTTTTACTATATTAGGAAAATACCGCAAGCATCTTATCTTGTAGTCAACACAAGACTTCCTTTACATGGTATTGAAATTCAGCCTTTGTTTGAACAATTGAGAGCTCATTGCTTTGTAAGGCCTCCCGTTTCATTGTGAGCTGAGCTTGTTAGCAAGTTGACTCTAAAATTATAATGATTTAATTGTAGGATCCCCGCTTGTTTATAC
Source organism: Stenella coeruleoalba (assembly GCF_951394435.1). Lineage (NCBI taxonomy): Eukaryota > Metazoa > Chordata > Mammalia > Artiodactyla > Delphinidae > Stenella > Stenella coeruleoalba. The sequence continues at coordinate 7,549,935 of NC_137167.1, forward strand.
TTTACATCAAAAGAGAGCTTTGAGTTTGTCACTCTTCTGCTCAAGCTCCCTAAATGGTGCCCAATCACCTTATAAATTTAGAAAAAAAAGAAAAGAAAGGAAGGGAATTTGTTTTAAGGCTATGAGGGAGTCTCATGGGACCGAAGGACTCACAGGTGCAAAGAAAATCATACCAGGACCCGGGAGGCTCTTACCGTGCCTCTGGTCTCCAGTTCTCTGAATCTGTTTCTGCATTCTTGGGGCAGATAATCGCTGCTCTCAGCATCTTTTCTAATTCTCTTGCAGCCTACTGCCTGTTACTCTGCCTCAATTCCAAATTCCTGGGAGAGAGAGAACCCAAGTGGTCTAGGTCTGGTCCAATCAATTATGATGGGGTGGGAGGGTTCACATAGCACAAGAGAAAACAGGGCTGCTGGTGCCCCTCCTGGGGGTGGGTGTGTGTGCGGAGCAGCCCTAGAAAAGGAGGAAAGGATTGATCGGGTAAGTGAGTAAAATGGGCTAAGACAGGCCTCCTGCCATTCGATTTTTCCAGTCTGAGGAAAATCGCGTGAAAATATTTCAGTTGGCTGGGGTTCTAGGGGGTTACCTCACTTTCCGCGAATATTGAAAAATGCAGATGTTTAAAGCAGAGGAATTGAGTTGTGATCACTCACTTCATAAAGGGGATTATTCACTTTGGGGGAGATGTACCAGGATTCCTTTCCACTTCAAATGATATTTTTCCCATCATGCCTCTGATTATGCTCATCTGCTCTGTAATGCGTCTGCTTCCCTTGATTTGGGGGCCTTCCTCCAGTGGAATCCAGGATCCCTCCCCTGGCACCCTCAGTGCTGGCAGGACCTGGGAGGAAGTGATGCTCATGGCGTTTGGCCAATGGCTGCCCACTGGCTAGAGCATGAGCTTCCCGAGGGCAGGGATAGGCCCTCTGCTCCTTTGTAGCCGTCCAGTGTCTGACTCAGTGCTGGTCACCCGGCCGTGCTGACGAACACTTACTGAGCTGCATGAACAAAGCCAGTTTCCAGATATAAGCAATTCCTAGCCAAGGAGTAGCTGAAGGAAAATATAGCTTTATTGTAAGCAAGGGAAATAGGCATAAGTCCTTTCCTGCAAAAACATCATATACGGCACTGCTTCTTCTGGTCCTGCCAGCAGTCTCTTAGGGGCTGGATGACCCCAACTCCTGTTTCGTCTCAGGACATATTTGGACTGGATCCACCTCACATAGGGCCCTGAAACCTTATTTACGTCCCCTTGCCAAAGGGGAGCCTTGTGCCAGTCAGACCCAGGTGCCACCACCTCCCTTTGGGAAGGACAGGAAGCTGCCTCTGGTCACCAGAGAGCAAAACCTCACCCCTTTCATGGAAGCCTTGAGGGTGGTGGCTAGCAAGGAGGAGGACCGTCCATCGTCCGCCTCCGGCCCCCATACTCAGCGCTCTAAACAGAGCCTGAGGTGAAAGTCTGTCCAGGGGACGGCCCACCCTGGCGAACTCCCTGCCTTGGATGTGAAGAAGGCGACAAATGAGACAAAATGAAAAATATAATGATGCGTATTATATTAATCATCCTCCCTTTTTCTGACACCATAAATCTTCCCTTTAAACTCCTGGTGGTGATTGCATCATCTCCCTCTCTCCTCGAAACAGCACAGATTAAGATAAAGTGATGGTGCCGTGTCAAAGAGAGCTTTACTGCCACACTTGGGATACGAAGAGAGAGGTTAATTTATCATCACTGGGGAGAACTGACAGAAGAGAGATATACTACCGAAAGGGGGTTTAGCACAGGCCCAAGAAACTTCACACTATTTTTACCATCTGTCACATGCTCTAATAAAGCAGGGCAAAATATGAAGAAAGGAAAAATGAACTATCAAACACTGATGTAATGCAGCCCATAAATCTAATTTAATTACTTTGCATGGAGACAGGTCCTCGAGTCTGTGTGAATATACTGGATTTTCTTGGCAACTTAACAACTAAGTGTTTTAATAACATCACACTGTAATTTATTCTGCTTGAAACACAAAACCCCTTTTGTGAGAGTTTCATTTTTGAGAACTGTTAATTTTTTCGGCTAATGTCAAAACTGGCATAAATTCACATGTGAACTTGAAGCCTGACTGTGAAAAAGGCTTAGGTTACTGCCTGCCTTTTTATTGTTGGCACTTCTCCCCTCTTCTGCATGCATTAGAAATAATTGGGCTTTGTTGATGACTTAGGTGAGGAGAGTTGTCTCGCAATTAGATTTTAAAATAATGACAAATGGTGTGTGAGAGGGAAAGCTTTGTAAAATATAAAGAGGTAAGAAAATGCAATGGGAAAAAATAAATTCCTCATTTTCCAGAGCAACGGCCAAACCCAAAGGGCAGTATTCTTGGAAGCAGGCTGTCCCTGGGACCATGAGAATTTCACTCCGGAGGATGTAAGATCTCAGGGCTAAAAGGATGCTTGGAATGCAGGTCTGCCCTAGAGGGAGCCACTGGGAGCAGAAAATAAATCAAAAATAAAATTAATATTCATCGGGTGTCTTCCCGAATTTGGATGCAGTTACAGAAATTATTGTTAATAATGAAAGCCATATATCAAAGGTTATAAAATTCATCTGTGCTAGGACACTATTTTTTTAGGCTTTGTTCTGAACCATTAAAGATGACATATTGCATTTGTGTGCCTCTGTGTATAATAAGATACATTTAAGTATGATTCTAACCTAAACTGGCAATTTTGGCATTGAACCTGAGTCCTTAAACGGGGGCTGTGACACTACCATCCAGAGGAGGTTAGGCTGAACTCATCTGTTCTCTCATGACCTCACTGGTAGGGCAGGATGGATGGGTAATTAATTTGTTAGATCATAAGTGCTTCATGTTGGGAAAATAAAACTCTCAGTCTCTTGACAAATTCAATTGAAACACAATTTGGGGGAAAAAAAGGTAAAAAAGAAACCAAAACAACCTATTCCCCTCTACTCCTCCCCAAACCCCAAACTCTCACATGAAAAGAAACCCAAGATGTCGAGATGCATAATCTGGTGGAGTTCGTGTCTTTACGCCTTTAGCAACACTTAATAAATCCTTACTACATGGAAATCTCTGGAGGACACAGTTTGGAGGCATTTGTAGTCTAGCAGCACAGATACGTTAGACAGAAGAAAAACCTGTATTTAGTACATTCTGAGAAACTTTAACCTTTATCAGTGGGTCCATGGCGAAGGCAGATATAGAGCTGGTCGTGGTATGGACTTTGGATAAAACAGAAGTGATTCATCTGGAAAATTCTAACAAGTATCAAACCCATCAGGAAATGGGCCACATACACGTATTGTTGAATATTTATTGAGTGTCACTGGTGTTTTGCTAGACGTTAAATATCTAGATGGATTCAAGGGCCTTGAAGCCAGGAAACCGAGGTGCAAAGGTTTTCACAGAAGTGCTTTCAAATAAATTTCCCCTCATGCTTTTTTTTTCCTGAAGTTCACATTCCCCTGTTCAGACTTGGAAAACGCTCAATTCTTGTGGTTTCTTGTTCTGTGGAATTTGTGTGGGAGAAAAATGTACAACCTTGAACTCTGAATGAAGCTCAGTGTGAAGAGAGGTGGTTTTCAGCTGTGCTGTTTCAAACGCTCTCATTGGTATTTTTAAGGACTTCCCACATATTTGGTTACTGACCTGGGGCCTGGAAGAGTGAACATTAAAAATAAAAAAATAAAAAAATCAAACTACCAGCACTTTTACTTATGAAATGACTTGGTTATAGGCCAACTATCCAACAGCCTTAAAATTAGTGTGCAAATTGAGAGTTTGAAGGGTTTCTTTTTTGGCATTTTGATTTCCTCATCTGAAAAATGGGGCTGTTAATACCTACCTCCTGGGGTGATTGTGAGGTTTAAATGCGCCTACGCAGGTGAAGCATCCGGCGTGCTAAAATGACGGCTGCAATTATTATTTTATTATTATTATTTTGATTTTGCTCTCCCTCCTTCTCTTCCTCTGGCATTTCTAATCAGCCCCCTCTCCCCTCCCCACCCCGTTAAAGTACTTTTTTTTTGCAGACCTGCTGGAATCCACTTCATTCAGCCTCCCCCTTCTGGCCCAGCTGCAGACTGCAGCTACGTCACCTAAAAAAAAAAATACCTTCAAAATAGGGAATGTTAAAAAAGAACCATCAGGTGAACCCAGGGTGTTTTCTGGAAATGAACCTTATGAAGGATGCACTGGGCAGAAACGAAAAGAGCCCAAGCTCTGTGTGTGCTCCGCAGCAAAAGAAGAAACTGCAAAGGAGTCCAGGTTCTCAGAAGTCCAGGAAAGCGTTTCCAATCAAGGCGCGTGGGGATGGGGAATACCCCAGCAGATAAAAGGCCAGCAAAATTTATAGCGCTGCCTCCTTTAATCGGTAACTGTTAGCCTAAGTGCCCTGACACAAGGTGAACTTGACCTTTCCTATAAAACCGTCGAACGTGAACTCTCCGTGCCGCTCCGAGGCTCTTCATATTCTTCTTTTAACAGGTACCTTGCTTTAACCTTGCTGGGCAGACTGGCTCTGCCCTCAAGAAGCACTGAGTGGACGAAAGGACACGGACACAGACTCCCTAAACCACAATATGATGTAAAAACCACGAGGTGCTCAGAATCTGAGCAAAGTTCTGCAGGAACGGAGCACACGCTTACAGAGGAACCGGGGAAGGTTTCTAAGGCTATCTTTGGAGCTGGGGATAGAAAGATGAGCAGTATTTGTCCCAGGTCAGCAGTGGGAGGAACGGCATCTCTGGCAGAGGGCACAGCATAAGCGGAGACTAGGAAGTGCCTAGTCGATAACTGATCGTGATGGCTTAGAGGCCCCCGTGGTCTGTGCTTTGCTGTTATGTAAGCTCACAGGCAGGGAGGAGGTGAGTAAAAGGGCCAGTAACTCTCTAGCTGTCCGGTTGCCTAGACCTTCTTCTTCAAGTCCAAGGGTCCAAGGAACAGAGAGATTGAGAAGCTCTGTTGGGTTCTGCCCATCTGCACAAGCACTGGTTCCAGAAGGTCTTGTGAATGTCATCTGACCTCCAGAAAGGGACCCTGAGGATTGCTGGCCAAGCTTGGCAGTGTCCCTTTGGACAAGGAGGTGTTGGTTTTGATGTACCTGGAGGGCCTGAAAATCCCCACTCCTGGACGACGCGTTCCTGCGAACCAGAGCAAAGCACTTTGTTGAAGCATCATCACCTAGGTAACCCCGGGGAGAGGTCATGGTCACCACGACCATTTACTGAACACTCCTCCTGGACCCACCGCTGTTCTAAGTGCTCCACTAAGTCCTCATAACACACCAAGAGAGTAGGTTTATTACCACTTAACCATTTTACTAAGGAAGAAACTGGCTCAGACAGGTGGGGTGCCTTGCCCAAACTTACACAGCCAAGAAGGACCAGAGAACCATTCTGACCAGCCCAGAGCCTGTACTCTCAACCAACTTCCTATATCCACCCAAGAGAGTGAAACAACCAGGACACACTTACTATGCTAGATGCTTCCTTTATGTACATCATCTCATGGTGTAATCAGCATGACAGTTCTGCGAGACAGGCATCATTTTGCAGATGTGGAAACGGAGGCTCCGAAAGGTTAAATAACTGATCGTCAAATAGCCAGTAACTGATGAAAGTGGCATTTCAGCTGAGATGTGCCGGAACCTGAAAGCTGAGGTCCTTTCCACTCTCGCATGCTGAATTTCCAAGAAAGGATCTCGGTAGCTGCTGCATCTTTTCCTGCCATTCAAGGAGGTAGGCGTTTCACTGAACAACTGCTCCCCTCGCGAATGACCATCCAGGAAACTCCTCTCTACTCCCTCTCTGGACTGCAAGGCTGACTTTATGTCTAAGATGGTATATTCTGGACGCTGGTGATCTCTGACCCCCCCACACCGCCCAAAGTTTTCCAAATAGGGTGAAGGCAAACTCCACGCAGTTTCTGTGGGTGGGAAGTGAGTCATATATACAGGGGAACCTTATTTTAGTAGAACTCAAGAGCCAAAGTAAAGTAGGGTTGTTCACCTTTAGAGAAGGAATATTCGTAAGCTACTGATAAGTAGGCAGCTCCTGTAGTGTGTTCAGACAGAGGATCAGCAAACATTTTCTGCAAGTGGTCAGATAGCAAATATTTCAGTCTTTGCCGAACTTATACATGTCTTGCACGTAATGTCATGTGTCTCTGTCACAACTATTCCATCGTGCACGGTAGGGCGAAAGCAGCCATGGATAATACATACATGAAATCGCATGGCAGTGTTCCAATAAACCCTTATTTATGGACGCTTGTATGTGAATTTCACGTAATTTTCATGCGTCACAAAATATTCTTCTTTGATATTGATATTTTCCAACTGCTAAAAAATGTGAGAACTAGCTCACGGGCCAGAACAAAAACTCACGGTGGACTGGGTTTGACCCGCGGGGTGTTGTTACGTGGTTTAGTTTACAAAATTGTATTCTGTACTTGTTAGAAAATCGAGTGTGTAAATCAAAACACAAGCGACATCTCTTATAAACCACTTAAACACTCATCTACATTTTTGGAAAATCAATGCCTCATTAATTGAGTGCTTTGAATACATTTGCACCCTGGAGCCCACAGAAGGAAAAAATCATACCCTGCTGAAGAGAAGTTGACACTTTCCCCACAAGACAGACTGAAGAGGGATTTACGGTGATGTCCGGCATGACGTTGACCAGGTTTTTTTTCTAGGGAAACATTCTGTCTGGAGTATTCATGACTCTAGATAAAGTGTTGCCTGGCCAGTCTTTAGACTGATTTGCAATATCTCCCTTCGTATCAAAGGCTTTGCCTTCTCATTAAGGACTTCACACTCATTTTCAAGGTTTTCCTCCACCTTTTTCAATCAAGATTGGAAGGATGCCGGGACTTCTCTGGCAGTCCGGTGGTTAAGACTCCGCGCTCCCAATGCAGGGCGCATGGGTTTGATCCCTGGTCGGGGAACTAAGATCCTGCAGGCCACACCAGGCGGCCAAAAAAAAAAAAAGGTTGGAAAGAAACCATTTCTGAAAGTCATTCACTAGCTTTCGGGAGAGCTGCAGCAGCTCTTGGGACCCTGTCAAAGAAGAAACTCCAACAGCTGAAGGACCCTGGTCTTCAGATAGCTCAAAGAAAGAGCAAAAGTTGGAACGTGGGAGAACTGTCCCTCTGAAGTCCTCTCCAGCAACGCTTTCTCCCCTCCATTCTTTGTCTTGCCCTGATGGCTGGCATTTTCTCTAGAATTCAGTGAACTGGAGCCCACGTTCCACAGCAGTAGTTTTGCTGTCTCAGCATCAACCCCCGCAACTCCTCTCGCCCCTCTTTTGCCACCAATTTCTTGTTAACTTAAAAGAAGGGAGAGGGGGCTTCCCTGGTGGTGCAGTGGTTGAGAGTCCACCTGCCGATGCAGGGGACGTGGGTTCGTGCCCCGGTCCGGGAGGATCCCACGTGCTGCGGAGCGCTGAGCCTGTGAGCCATGGCCGCTGAGCCTGCGCGTCCGGAGCCTGTGTTCCGCAACGGGAGAGGCCACAACAGTGAGAGGCCCGCGTACCGCAAAAAAAAAAAGAAGGGAGAGGACAAGCCTTCTTGGTCTCTGCTGTCCCTGGTAAAGACTTGCCCTTGTCCCACTGATATGTTTAAGTGTTGAGGGGGGAAAGACTTGGGCCCAGATGTGCCCCTCGAAGCACTGATCCTGGAGGACAAGTCTGGCACGGGGGCATGGGGGGCTGGCCATGGTGCCCTGGGATTCCTCCCACCCACCTCTTACCTGAGTGCCTCCTGCCCAAAGAGAAGACCTGCATCTCACTGGCCACAGGTGGAAGGGGTGACACTGGGACCAACTCTCTCAGGCATCTGTCCCGCTATAGGAAACCCAATCTATGCCTTTCACGCGGATGGCAGCGTGGATTCATTTCTGCAAATCCCTCTCCTCTTCCCTCTGAGGGAGGGCTGGCCAGGGGAGTGATCTCAGGTCAGAATTTGATCTTGGAACGGGAGCCTCTCTTTCTTCTGGGCCCCCCAGCTCTCTCTGCCCTGAGGTAGACAGTGCTGGGGGACAGGCATGTGGGGTCTGATGCACCAGGACCGAATGATGAAAGATTCGAGCCCCTGGGACAGACTCAGGGGTGTGGCTGACTCCCCTTGGTTTTGGAAGCCAAGCACATTGATGGGGGTGTGGTGGGGATACATGAAGCTCTAGATCCTGGTTACACGTGGGTTGGGTGAGATAGTTGGAGCAGAAAATAAGGGAGGAAAGATCGCCTTTTGTCACATCCCCTGCCCCAGTTGCCCCTGCCTCTCGCTGCCCAGGCCCTGCATGTTGCCTCTGTGTCTTCTCACTGCTCGACTCCGCCAAGGAGGGGGGCTCTTTCGGGCCCTCCTGTTTGTAGGAAAGTGAACTCCACCTTTGGGATATGTTTTGAGAGGTGTCAGGAGGCTCCTGGATCAGTCAGTCAATACCCCTGAAACACTGCATAACAACTACCCGAAACTCAGTGACGTAAAGTAAACACTCACTGGTTCTCATGACTCTGCAGGTCAGCTGGAGTTGACTGGGACTGGGTGGATCTAAGCTGGGCTTTCGTGGGCCTGCTTGGTTGTGATCCATGCATCTCTCATCTTCCTCATGGGACCAGTGGAGTAGCCTGGACACCCTCCTCGTATGGCAATGCCCAAAGTGCAAGGGCACAGGTGGAAATACTCAAGGTTCATTGGCCAGAACAAATTATGTGGCCAAACCCAAAGTCAAGAGGCTGGGAAGCAGGACCTGCCCCAATGGGGGGGGCGGGGCAGGGCACTGCATCCTTATATCACAAAGACCACCCACACGGTGGTGGATGCAGGATCAGGGCCCCCAGGATAATTGATCATATTCCCCCCTCGAAATATCTTCCCCCAAGTACCTGTGGCATGGCTTAAAATCCCTGCTATTCAAATTACTGCTTCGCATTCAATTATTGTCTGCACGGGGCCCTAGTGAGGGGTAGAACATTTATGCTAATGCCTTAACTTTTCAGCAGCCTTAGGCAATTAATTAGTCACCAGACACGGGGTTCTGAGGGAGTGGGGGTCAGGACAGAGACATTCTGCAGGGCAGTTGGACCACACGAGGCCGGGTGCCTGGAGTCACCCTGCCCTGAACATGCCAGTCCTTTGCACCTGCCCACTCTTATTCTCATTCCCCTTGTTAGGAGAGAGCTACAGAAATTCTTCATCTTCCAGAGAAACACAGATCATTTCAGGTGACTAGAAAATCCCTAGGTTGGAAACATTCAGAAAACAGGAGAAAACTTTGTATGAAACACATCCTCGGCTTTCCCGTGATGTCAGAATGTTTGTCTCTTTTTGTTTTCTGTTTGGGCACATGGAACACGTGAGGACGGGTGGGCGGCTGCGTGAGAGTGTGGAGGTCTGTGTTTGTATGCGTGTGCTTGTGTTCATGTTTTTGCCAATATGCCCGTCTCAGTGACGCTCAGAAATCTGTCTTAGGCTGGGAACAGAAAGAGGTTTTCATTATTAGACAATATTATCACCAAATAGTATTTTTTTTTTAATGTGAGTTAAGAGGATTGGACTCCTTCTGAACACAGTTAAAAAGAGGACTGTGTGTGTGTGTGTGTGTGTGTGTGTGTGTGTGTGTGTGTCCTGTGTGCTGTGTGCCGTGTGTTGGGGGTAGGGTGTAAATAGAGAGATGTCTTCACCCCACAACCTCTTAGATTCTATTTCTGCTACTACCAAAATGAATTTGATAAATTAACTTAGAAATTATACAGTTGTAGGAAAACTGCCCATCTTAATTACATATGATTTCTAGTAGGTTCTCTCTATCTACATATCCATCCATATGTAATTTTTAGTCTATTTAGTACCTTGTACTGCCGACCTTTTTTTTTTTAACAGATGGGGGACGGGGAGGGAGGAGGGGTTGATGTTCTTTTGCTGGCTCTAAGGCAATGCATCCTCCTGTATTTAAATTCAGTTGTAGTTCATAGCTGGGTAGATTGGTTCCTGGTGAACACACCACGCTCAATGCTATCCCCTAAAAAACCTCAGAGCGTGTATGCATAAAGGAGATTGTAGATTAGGTTACCGGGAAAGGAAGTGTACAAATGTACCTTTGCAAGAAGATGAACTGATGACAGCAGCCAGTTGCTGACGAAGGCCGTTTGTGTAAGAGCAGGGCCCTAGCGCCCGGGGCCCATCTGTCTCTGCTGTCACTCTCTCCCTGGCTGCCTGTGCGGAAGGCAAGCAGCCCTGGGCTCCCTGTGTCTGTCTCCTGCCTCTATCTCCTCCTTCCTCCGCGGGAATCCTGTCCCACTGGGCCCCAGAGGCATGAGCTCCAGTGGAGGGAAATTAGGAAGGAGTGGATAAGGTTGATAAGGGTCCCCTTTCCAAATCCCTTTTGCTGTAACCCATCTTGGCCGCTGCTAACCTTTGGCCAACATAGCGACCAAAAGCCGCTCTCAGGAAGTCAGTGTCCTGCCCCCGCCTCCAGGAGCCTGGGATGTTAAGACCCACTCACAATTTGGGCCTTTGCAGGTTCCAGTTCCCTGATCTCGACACAGTGCTAAGGATGTGCAAGGTACTCGTAAATACATAGCAACAGGTGTTGGCAGCGAAGAAGCAATTCTTTGCCCCTTCTGAATCCACTCCTCTGGGTGCTACTCAGTTCTTTGGTTTTTCTCCTTCTTAAATCTCTCTCTCTCTCTCTCCCCACACACACCAAAGTCTCATTCCACACCCCCCATCTCATCTCCCTCCCACTGACAGCAACAATAACCAACCACTCCAAAGCACACGAATCCATCACTTATGCCACGTTCCATGTAATTATAAATTCTGTTAGATGGACGAATTACGCTACAGTTGTGCCCGTGCTGAGTAGGGTGTGGAATTTGCCTTTACTTTCTCAGCTAGGAAGTGGAAACACTGGAAAAGATGTGGGTACTTTACAGACATGAGGTGAAGTCCTATGGCTTTCACGGTTCTCTCTGAGGTGGATGTAACCTTTCCAATGATCAGGGTTACCGGCTAAATAGTGAACTTATTTCTACAGGAGAGTCACTGTCCTTATTCACTCCTCTAAGTTCAGTTGCTTATGAAGAGGCCCCCCTGTTATGCTGTGTGTGTTCAGGGAAGGATCTTCTCAAGGCTGATCTTCGTCTGTTGTTTCTAGTTTTACTGGGTCCCCATCTCTGCAGTAAAGCATCATGGCATGAAAGGGCTCCAGGGCCGTTTGTGAAACTGTTGCTGAGTGAACGCTTCAATGAGATCAGTGGTCAGGAGGTCTGGGGCGGGACCAAGCTGACTGGGGGAGCAGGGCGTGAATGGGTCCACGTTGCCTGCACTTCAGAAAGTCCCTGCCTTCTGAGAACACTATCTTCCGGCAACAGCCCTATACTGGAGGCAACGACCTTTCTTTCTTTCTTTCTTTTCTTTAAATGTTTATTTTATATTGGAATGTAGTTGATTTACAATGTTGTGTTAGTTTCAGGTGTACAGCAAAGTGATTTAGTTATACATATACATATATCTATTCTTTTTCAGATTCTTTTCCCATCTAGGTTATTACAGAGTACGGAGTAGAGTTCCCCGTGCTATACAGCAGGTCCTTGTTGATTATCTGTTTTATATATAGTAGTGTGCACCTGTTAATCCCCACCTCCTAATTTATCCCTCCCTCCACATTTCCCCTTTGGTAACCATAAGTTCGTTTTCTAAGTCTGTGAGTCTGTTTCTGTTTTGTAAATAAGTTTATTTGTATAATTTTTTTAGATTCCACATACAAGTGATATCATATGATATTTGTCTTTCTCTGTCTGACTTACTTCACTTAATATGACAATCTCTAGGTCCATCCATATTGCTGCAAATGGCATTAGTTCATTCTTTTTTATGGCTGAGTAATATTCCATTGCATACATGTACCACATCTTCTTTATCCATTCATCTGTCAATGCACAATTAGGTTGCTTCCATGTCCCGGCTATTGTAAATAGTGCTGCAATGAACATCGGGGTGTCCAATGACCTCTCTTCAGCTTTGCAGATGGACAGACTGAGGCCTCGTTGTTGGGATGCAGGGGGGTCAGAAGGCCCTGTGCTCAGTCCTGTAGACAATGGAACCAGAAGTTCTGTTTCCAGACTGTGCTCCGCCGCTGGACTCAGCAACCTGGGATCTGCGCTCCTGCGGGTGGGAGCATCACAGGGGCTATGTTTGCTGTCATCTTAGTCCACTTATATATGTCTTTTATTTGAATGTGGGGCCTGCAAATCAACACCGGCTTCTCTTCCACAGCCCGTGCGAGACTTCTTAGTTGTGGAACAGTACCCCAGAAAGCACACGCGAGCATCGGAACTTGCGCGCACGCGCAAAACACACACACACACACACACACACACACACACACACGCACGCACACGCGCGCGCAAGTTTTCATATTAGTTTCCTGAGTTCATGGATAAAGTCCAGAGCTGCCAAAGCTCCCACTACTTTGCCATGTCACACTAATAGCTTCCAGATCCCATCACATATTAAATTCATGCGGCTTCAGCGAAGCCATCTATTTAATGCAATTCGCTAAATGCCTGCGCAGCCCCGCTGACAGTGACATATTAGTTTTGCTGCCTTTTGCAATCTGATATCTCTGAATTTGCCACCGTACTAAAGATTTGATTAATGTGGTTCCATTTGGATGCAGTAATTGGCTGCGACTGTTGTAGAAAATAATCAGGCTTTCATTCCTTACAAGTGCACGGACATGCTAATGAGAGAGTGGGTTAATTAAGCCTGCGGCAGAAAGCGACAGTTACTGATGACTGTTATGACAAACCACCGACTCGGCATTTGGGAGCAGGACAGCAAATTTGCACTTTATGAAATTACAGGAAAACTAGGACATAAGGAATAAATAGTTACATCTGTTTGGTGAAAGGGTGGGGAGAAGAAAGAGGGGCTCAAGGGGAAGAGAAAAGAACACGCGAAAGATGTTCTCCCTGAGAACAGGGCCCTGGTCACAGGACTCAGGAACTGGTGGCAGAGACCTCCTGTGCTTCAGTGGGTGTTGTGGAGTGTCCTTGAATGACAAGGGGCTGGCGGTACGTGACACACCCCGTCCAGCACGTGTGTTAGGGACTTTCTGCAAAAGGACCAGCCGGTAGCTCAGTTGACTAGAAACAGAAAGAGATTCAGGGAAAGAGAGGGAGAGGTGAAGGGAAGAAGCAGAGCGCACATGCTCAGAGCCCTCTTACCTGGGGAGCAGGGGGGGGGTCCCAGGAAGGTCACGTGACTGTTCCCCCTTTCCTGAGAAGCTGTTCTGTACACATCCAGGGTGAATCAAATGACCAGTCTACTTAGTTAGTCTTTCAACTCGCTTTCTCTCCCCAAATGGATTCCTGCTTCTGGGTTTGACTCTCAGAGCCAAACCCCAGCTCCCTTCTTTGCACCGGGCGGGGTGTACTTCAGCTCTGCTAGTCCCCTCGGTTCTCCGCTGTCCCTTTCTCTGTCTCTCTAAGCCATTTAGGTCTCAAGGGACTGAGCTTCCTGATCACCTTCTGGGGTTCTGCAGGGTCCTTGGACTTACAAATACTTCATCTCTCCCTAGCCAGCTTGGGGGCCCCAGAATTTCTCTGCTCAAGCCTACCATCGACTTCTTTATTTCAGTCTGCATTCATCTTTTTTTTCCCCAACCAATGATATTTATTGAGTACCTAATAGATATAAATCACTGCGCTGGGCATGAGGAGGACACAAACATGAATCTAACTTGGGCCCTGCCTTTTGGGAACTTCTAGACTGTAGGAGAGAAAAGCCACACATCCAAATCACAAACAGTGATGAGTGTGATGAGAACAGAAAACATGATGAACCTGTGGGAATTCAGAAGGAAGGAGATCACTTCTGTCCAGGCACACGGGACGCTTCATAGAAAAGGAGGCTGTGAACCCAGACAGTGTCGGAAAGGGCATGGCAGGCAGGGAAACCAGCAAGAGCACAGTGACTGTGATCCAGTGATGTGGTGTGTTCGGGGAGATGGAGCTGGACAGTCATGTGGGGACAAATGGCAGAGAGTCTCAGTGTCCCGAAACAGTTGGGTTTATTCTGCAAGTGATGGGGCACTATCGGATATTTTTTGAGTCCAGAATGTCATAATCAGAGCTGTGCTTAAGAGAGACGCTTTTGAAAGCAGAGGTGTGGTGTAAGGCACCTGGTGGAGAGGCGTGGGGTTAAACAGGAGAGCAGAGGTCAGGGAGAAGGCCATCCTGGCCTTCAGAGAGTCTGAGTGAGAGTGTGCTGGAGCGGGGGCTGTGACCATGAGCCCGTGATCTTCTCAGTGTGGCAGGGCCACACTCTTAGGGCAGCTGCCCTTTTGGGCTTCTTTTGAGCTCAGAGCTGGGGGAAGAGGATTCCTGGGGGAAACTTCTGAGCAGAGCCAACTAATTATTACAGTTGAACTTTCGTCTGATGGCGAGCATCCTCTGATCGACGAGAAGGAGAATTTAAGTCGAAGACACAGCAACTCGTATCTGCTTCTGTGCTTAAGAAATGGGGCAGCAGAGGCTCACTAAGTTGCTGAAACCCGTTCAATCCACAAAAATCCAGTTTATGGATGGCAGTTCCAGGAACTCCACTGTGGCACCCTGGGAGGTCCTCTATTCATTGGTCCGAGATTCTTTTGGCGGTCAGGTCATCAACTCTCCCACCTCCCCATCCCCACCCTCCCCAATCCCACCAAAACAAACAGACAAACAAACAATTTATATACATGAACTACATTGTCCAACACAGGTAGCTGCAAGGAAATTCTGTTTATTGAAGGCCTACTATGGCCAGCACCTTACATACATTATTTCTTATAATTCTTATTTTACGGATGAGGGTACTAGAACTCAGACATGTAAAATGCAAGCCTAAGTCTGCATAACTAGTAAAGGGGCGGGCAGGGCCAGGTGTAAAAACTGGTTCTGTCTGATGCAAAACTGTGATCTTTCTCTTGACTATTGAGAATTCATTTTATTACATGGAAACTTAGTAAACTGTAAATTTCTTGAGTAAGACCAGCTTAGACTCAGGTGGAGCGTATTTTATTCTCAGGCCCTGGCAGGAGCCTGCCCTTGCCCTGCCCACCTCTCATACCCTTCAGCACAACAAGTATATGCTGTCCAAAGAGGTGCTTGGAAGCTTAAACCCATGATTTTGCAATGCGCCACGTTCTAGGTGCTTGACGTTGGTGTGTTGAAGGGGCTCCACTGCTCCAGCCACGTGCTCTTTAGAAAGAGTTTTCCCAGAGGTCTTTGCTCTTGGCTGGAAGGAGATTGGAAAGTACAGACCCAAAGAGGTAGACTTTGGCCTACATGGTCGACGTGTCTCTGACGAAGCTTATTGTGGTCATGTTTCCTGTGACTGAGCCCCCCTTCTGGGAAAGAGCCCCAGAGAAAGGGGGAAAAGTACCCGCAAATCAGTCTCCAAGGAGAGCAGGTGCCTAAGGATTGGAGAAGGGTCCCTCTCCAGTCTCGGGGAAGCATCATCCCTCATTTACCAGATGAGCTGAAGCCTCCCAGACCTGCCAGTCTCCATCCGGGGGAGATTCTGCAGCCTGGGCACCGGGGCCTACCTGGGTACCAGTGATTTAGACTAGAGGATTTCATGGTCTGAAAATGGCTTAAGAATGTGGTTGGAATCACCCAGAGCACATTTTCAACACTTAAATTGCCATCTTCATATTTTTTAGTATTTGCAAGTTACCTTCATACCATTTTTCTCCTGTTTCCCTCCCCCTTGCTCTTTGGAAAGGCTCCGGGCTTCAGCATTTCCCTGAGGCCTGGAGCCACTCCCTCTGTTCTGCTGTTTTATCCTGTTTATTTATTCTGAGTTGAATCGTGTTCCCCTGAAAATTTGTGTCTGCCTGGAACCTCAGAATATGACTTTTTGGAAAACAGAGTCTTTGCAGGTGTGATTAGTTAGGATGAGGTCATACTGGGTTTGGGTGGCCCCTAAATCCATGACTGGTGTCCTTAGAAGAAGAAGAGAGGACACAGAGACACACAGGGGAGGTGGCCATGTGAGGACAGAGGCAGAGATGGGGTGATGCGGCCACAAGCCAAGGTGTGCTGGGAGCCACTAGGAGTCAGAAAAGACAAGGAAGGATATTTCCCTAGAGCCTTCAGAGGGAGCACTGATGCATGGACACCTTGATTTCAGGCTTCTGGCTTCTAGAGCTGGGAGAGAATACATTTCTGCTGTTTCAAGCCACCCAGTTTGTGGTCTTTGCTACTGCAGCCCTAGGAAGCTGACACACCCTCTCAGGTGAGGCTCGGGCTTCACAGAGGAAACCCAGGCAGGTCTCTGTTACCTCCCTGCCCTGAGGCAGGAGCTTAGGGATTTTTTGGCTTTAAGATCCATCCATTTCCAGCCAGTGGCTCATTTCTTGCTTCATTCTGTTCAGTTCTGCAGTCCAAGTTTACTCCCTTCCACGGGGCTCCAGATCTGATATCCTGGAGGTAGCCCACTGGGAGCAGAACTGAACACATTCTAAGTTCCCGGCCTCTGCATGACCTAGATGATCATTTATTCTCAGACAAAAACCATCCCTCCACAAATGTTTGATCCTGACTCGGATTTCAGACCCCACTTCCCGTGTGTTGGGAACGGGTGGAGATGGGGAGATAGGTTGTGCTTTCGACCAATCCCACCTCTTCCTCCTGCCCTCTGAACACCAGTGGGAGATGCTCCAGAAAGTTCTGCATCATCCTCCAAAGGCAAGGGGACCCCGACTCCTCTTTGCACCATCACACCTGCCTCTTTCACCAGGCATTCCCTCCTCCCGCCCTGTCCCCCTTGTTTAATTGTGATGGTCTCGCTCCTGGGGGCTGTCAGAGGGGCTCTGCTCATTTCATACCTGACAGGACCTCTCCCAGAAACCCCGGAGGGAGACACCGTTAAAGTGTTTTATGCTGGGGGAGAGGTAGGTTTCTGTGCAATAAAAGCGAAAGCCATTGAACAAGCCAGCTCCCGGGTAATTACTGGGACGGAGGAGATAGCTTCCATATGCCGGGTGGGCGCTCGCAGGCCAAACCTGCATCTGTTCCCTTTGTTCTGTCGGAGAACAGAGCCAGGAGGGGGTCTGACCTCCCGATAAACCCTCCACCAGAACCCTCTGCCGAGCTTCAGGGAGAAGAGGGGGCTGGGGGAGGCCAGAGGGTAGCAACATCTGGCAGAAGGAGGGGTCGGGGTGGGGGAGTGGGGTGAAGGGATAGGGGAAAGGGATGGGGGCCGGGGCTACCCTCCATAATCAATAAAGCCAGCTACCAGAGGACATCAGAGAACCATTCATTAACGGGCTCGTTAAGTGATCGATAGGCTTAATTTTCCTGTCAAATGTGGACTTCCCTTGTAAACATGTCAATTGGGGAAAGTTCAAGCTTGTCACTTGGATTTATGGCTGGAATAACATGTAGGTGGAAAAGAGAGGGCAGGTCCCTAGTGACCCGCCAGCGCTATGAAATGGTCAGGCCAGTGTATCCAGGTGCCTCCAAGGCCCTCGGCTTTTCTTCCTACAGCTGAGATAACAATCACAGCCTCGGTTCTCACTCTGTCATCCTCTCAGGAATGAAGAAATGGTGAGCTCGCTGCTGCCGTTCCCACCTCCGCAAGCGCTGTCCCCGGGGTTATTCACCGATTCACCTGGTTATCCCGAGGGACCTCCCAGTGTTGGACAGACTCTCCCAAGCCGTGCTCTTAGAAAACAAATCCTCTTTTCCTCTCTGGTTCTCCTGGAAGATCAAGACTAAAGGAAAATAGTACTGAAAGCCCCAGTCGTGTGACACAAACAAGCCATCAGCTCCTCAGTGATGTGGAAAATTGCTGGTGACACTCGGGGGACAGGTTGGAGGGGAGGTGGGCACAGGGGGAGTGGCCCACTCAGAGCAAGTGGAGGGCCAGTGGAGGACCGCCTGCAGCCCGCAGCCTAATGGGACGTCCTGTGGGGAGCCTCCAGTTAACGCGCCACGTTACATCAGCCAAGCACGGCCACGCCCCCCAGGTGTAGAACGCGCCACGTTACATCAGCCAAGCACGGCCACGCCCCCCAGGACACGAGACAAGTGAGCCTTTTGGATCATTGAAGATACAGTTCAAAATCCGCTAGCATCCGTGAGGGCTATGACCGCGAAGTTAGATAAGGCAGAGAGGCTTTTCAGGACCTGGCCGTGGGCTGCTTTCACCAGCACGGTGATGGAATTTGGACCTGGAGATGTTCTGTCCTCCTTAGGATTAAAACATACTTGGTCTTGTATGGTGGCCTTTCCTCTCTGGCCTGGCTGTGGACCACCCGAGGGCAGGGGCCTCTGTCTCTCATGCCTGGGTATCTCCTACAACATCTGGGAGAGGGTCTGAGTGCAGAGCCACTGCTGCACCAGCCACAGATGGGCCCAGGAGCGCACACCTTCGAGGCTTCATCTCATCAGCCCTCAGAGCCTCTGCTCCGGGGCACCAGGAACTTCATCCCTGGGGCCCTCGGTGCAGGGAGAGCTAGGGTGGAGGAGAGCCTGAGGGGACAATTATCTCGAGGTGGAAACTCTGTGACAGGCTTGCTCCAGCAGCCCTTATCAAACTGGTGTGTGTGTGTGTGTGTGTGTGTGTGTGTGTGCGCGCGTGCGTGCGCTCAGCCTGGTTTTTACAAACGACAGGCCCTCTCTAGGCCTTCCTGGCCTTTCATTTCATAATATATCATTATTGGTCTGGAACTGTGCTATGCCTGGAAACATATACCAGACTGCAGCTTTCTGTGGTGACACCAAACTTGTGAGGCTCTCAGTCCTCGGGCAAGGAGTCAGGAGGAAGGCCTGTCTACTCTTTGATGTTCTCCTCATTCTTCTTTTCCCAGAGCTGAACATTTGGTTTAGGTGTATAGGTTTGCTTGCATTTGAATATCCTCGAAGTGGTACATCCACAATAATGATAATAATAACGGCAAAGCTATACCTTTTTTGAGCACTTACCTTATAATACCGAGCTCTCTGATCAGGCCTCTGATTCTGTGACAAAACCACATTTCCGCCGAAGGCCACACCAGTGGTTGCAGATGGAGACCGGCCGGTCTGCGGCCTCCGAAGACCAGGCTTGTTGATAACTCTGCTGCATTAGTGCCTCAGAGAGTCCACGGCCAACTTAATTTTATGAAATTGCAACATGTTGGCTGTATTGGTCAGAAATCTGTATGTTTGTTTTTGTGGCAGGATCTCTGAGCACCTAAAGGCAGGGATTTTCTGAAATAGTTTTAGGTTCAGACCGGCAGGTCTATTTTTCTTCCTTACCTAAGTGCTGGTGTATAATAGGAGCTATATAATGGCTCTAATGTTCTCTTGAATTGAGCCTCTCGAAAGGCCCCAGGACCAAGTTTGGACACCAACAAAAGCCCTGTTGGAAAGAGGTGTGAGGGGGGCTGGGAGGTCCGTCAGTCATGGAACCACCTCTTGGCAGGGACCGACCCTCATTTTCCTTTAATGCGGTCAAGGCCGTTGAACCCAGGCCCAGACAACTTCCCTCCAAATCCTATTGCATTCCAGCTTGTGATTATTAATTATTATTATTAAAGCAATCTTTCTTACTTATTGAGCACCTACTAAGTGCCAGGGACAGCCCAAGCTACCTTACAAATGCTATGATTATCACAATAACTCTACCCCGGAGGGACTCTTGTTACCTCTGTTTATAGATAAAGAAACTGAGGCTTAGAGAGTGGAAGGACCTTCCCCAGGGCCAGGAGGGAGAGGTCTGCTCACCTCTAGAGCCTTGTTCTCAGGCAGGCAGCTTCCCAAATTCTCTCCCCTCTCCCAATCCTCTCGTCCAGAACTCCTCTGCGCAATCCACTTTCAAAAGTGGCAAGGAGCCTGGAGCACAGCCTGCACGGCTACTTTCCGCCTGGTGTCCTCTTGTTTTCTGACCTGGTGTCTGGTGAGCATAGACAATGGGTTCTCTGCACTGTGCTAGGACGGGAAGGACCGAAGTCTGTGCTTTGCCTGTGTGTAGCATCTGCGGCAAGCTCTTCCCAGGAAATGGAGGGAATCTTTCTATTCCAAGTGGTCAAGCCCAGAGGAAGCAGACATGCCTCATGAACGCGTTCCTTCAGCCTGTAAGAAGCAGCGAAAACTTCAGAGGCTTCCAGGCCCCTCAGCCTCTACCCATGACTCAGGTCTGCACCTCCCTGGAGCGGTGGTCCTGCCCTGGGGGCCTGCTGATGCCTGGATGCGACACTTTGTTTTGGGTACCAGCATCCTCTCTCCCGGGACTGTTGGAGAAAGAAGCAAGAAGATGTGCCCTGTATTTTGGAAAACATATCTTTCAGCCCTGCTCAGCCCAAATGTCCTTGAACCCAGGCGTTTTCATGGTAAAGAAGACTGATCAATGGCCCCATTTCCAAGAGACAGGGAGGTTCTTTAACTTGCAGGAAGCGAAAACCCCGTCTGGGCTGGAAAGTCCTGAGCTCCGGGCGCTGGCACTAGCTCCTGGGAACCAGCAAGTGAGATGAATTGGGAGCCTAGAGCAAAATATTTGGCTGCATGCAATTTAGTTTCTTTCTACTACTTGCTTAAAATTCTGCGGAACAATTAAATCTTAAAAGTGTCTCATGAGTGCCTTGGGCTCTCTTTTCCTTCGGTTTTATTGATTGTATCTGATATCACTCACAAGAACAAGAATTTTTTTTTTTTAAACATTTAATAAGACCGTTTCGTTGGAATCCAGAAAGGGAAAGTCCGCAAAGTAGGAAAGCATGTAAACCACGGCAGCTGGCTCAGCTCAGCAAGTAGAAAAGCTCCCATCATCCTCCGGTTGTCTTTGATCAGGGTCTTGACGGGGACCAGTGAGGAAATAGCTCTGAATGAAGGCTGGGTGTTCCTGCCCACGAGTATGTAGTGTATCCTTGGGGATAAGGCAGAAAATAAACACTCCAGGCAAAAAAAAAAAAAAAAAAAAAGGCTTAAGGACCCTTTAAGGAGACAGATGAGCGACAAGGATCTTCTCCTCTCTCCACCCAAGCAGCTTACTGAGGGCTGATTTACAGGTAACATTGTACTTCTAACTTTCTGTACCAGGTAATCAAACTGAGTGACTTCATGCCACATAACTCAGGTGTGAAGCAGTCACTGAAGGTAGAAAACCACCATAAGCAAGTATTTATTTCATTTTTTCTGATCCCCTCTTGGCAAGTGGTTTACTCATTCTCTTTCCAAAGGCTTCTAGACATCTGAGCTGAGGAGGACCTGAGTGAATTAACAGCCTCAGGACGGCTGATGAAGCCAGGACGTGCTGCCTGAGCCTCTTTTTAAAAATCCAGGTGAAAAGGTGTTTGAGAATAATAAAATCTAAGAGCTGCCTCTTGTCTATCCTGGAAGACGGGCTACCTGCCCACAGCACGGAGGTGTCACCAGAAGCTTCGAACGCAAGGCCCCTGCCAAGGTGTGGATGACGATTTCTCAGCAAAAGGGGAAATGGAGGGGCAAGGAGGAGGTGGAGAAGGAATATGATTGCACTGGGCTTTGATGACCTTGTGCTTTCAAGCCCCAAGAAAGAGAGATTTGAGCTGCAGCTCAATACAGCGATCTCTGGTGGTAGCGGGGGCGGGGGGGGGGGGGCAGGGGGGCGTGGCACAGCTGCCTTTTATAGGTTTGGAATGAAAAATGTTTTTAATTAAGGAGTGGAATTGGGGCTTTTAGTCTCGCTACACGCTATGTACCTGTCAAACTGGCTGGATGGGAATTGTGTTCTGACCTTTCACCTCCCACCTACTTTAACCAAAGGACTCGGGGAGAGTATAGAGGAGTCACGAGCATCTCAGAAGATCTGAGGCTGCTTGCGGGGTGACACATGCAGAACACACCCCGATGCAGGGAGCAACCCCCCATCCCATCGTGAGTGACTTACAGCGTGAATCCAGCTGCCTGGCTCGGGAAGGAAAAGTGGGTCTGCGTCACCACTGGCTGTGGACAAGAAGGAGAGCCGTGAAGGCTAGGGGACCCAACAAAACTAGAGAAACAAACAAGAAAAATAAGGACAATAAAAATTTAGAAATTAAAAAGTGAAACAAAACTAGAAAGATAATGCTCTGTGGCAGGATTCTCACTTGATAAAAGCCATCTCCAAAGTACCCCCCCAACCCCAAGAAAAAAAACCCTTGTAAACGGAAGGGGAATCATTCTGTGGAGGTGACAGTGCTCGTGGGGTATGCCCACAGACAGCAAACTTTGGTAAAATCTGTGTGAAATTTCAGGAACCAGCAAAGGAAAAGAGTTACAGGAGGAAGCCACCGTTCTCTCCCGGTGATAAACTCGATGGTCTCCTGGGCTCAGCTTCTGGAATTTTCCCCAATTTTCCTTTTTTTTTTTGAAAGCCTCTCAGTTATAAGGTGCTTCCATATGAGATGTGAGTCCTTCCCTAAATATTGGAAAGAGCCTCCTGGGAGTAGAGTCATGAGAGGTACGCGGGCCTCTCACTGTCGCGGCCTCTCCCGTTGCGGAGCACAGGCTCCGGACGCGCAGGCTCAGCGGCCATGGCTCACGGGCCCAGCCGCTCCACGGCATGTGAGATCTTCCCGGACCGGGGCACGAACCCGCGTCCCCTGCATTGGCAGGCGGATTCCCAACCACTGCGCCACCAGGGAAGCCCATGGAGACCTATTCTTAATATTCTGCCACAGTTGAAGGCAAGGACGGTGTGATCGATCAGCTACACCCCCTCATATAAATTATTTGTTATATCATATCCTTGACGCATACACATAGATACTACATTGCTCACCATGCAGAAAGTTACTGAGCAAGTTAAATCATACCGGTTTCGTTTTCTTTGTTAGACTTATTGTTTCTCTTACGATTATGTCCTGAAAATTGTTGAACGATTTTTATCACATTTAGTATCAGGCATTGCATTACAGCTGACAGAAATAACTGCTAACATTTATTGAGCCCTCACTATGTGCCAGGCATTCTTTTAAGCACTTTACATATATTAACGTATTTACTTGATACAGCAAACCTATATGCAGCTCAAACATGACCTGTAATTGATGCTATCATCTTGCTTGGCTGCAAATAAAAATTTCATAATATCCTATAAGCATATGGTTAGCAACACAGTTGGGAATATGGGTAGAGAGATTGGGCTATTGTGATTAAGTGAGAATATTTATCTAATTCACACCAGCACAAATTCAGTTCGATGGCTTAAGAAAAAAGCGTTGACATTTGGATTCATAAACATTATAACTTGGGAGAAGAGGGGTCCAAGGTCATTGCTGCAGTGTTGGTCTTGGGAAGAGTCTCAGCAAGAGAGCAGGAAAGGGAAGAAAGTCCCATGCTTTGGTGTCAGCATGTTCTACACGTCTGACAGGAGGGAGCTTTAAGGACCCCACTGGTTCATCAGGCTGCGATGATGATCGTGGGTCTCTGAGTCTAAAGCATGAGAGGAGCTGTGACTTGCTGGGATTCTCTTCACTGCACTCCTGGAGAGATGCCTACTTTGCCCCTTGCCTGTTATTTATTGGTGATAATTCTTGCTATTAAGTCAAAACATGGAGGTTGAAGGATTTATAGACTCAGGAAGGCTATGATGCCTCACTCTCTCTTCTTACAATTTGACACACAACGGGACCTTAATTCGCCTTTGTTGAGGGAATCAGCAGATTTCTCTCCAGCCTACACAGGCACCGTGATAGCAATTTGTGATCTTATTATGTTAGGTTCACACCCTATTAGTATTTATTTTAGTTAATATAATGCAATTAGAGTGTAATCATATCAGCAGCTTTCAGATCATGTCAAAAAAATAAAAGTTACTGAAATACCAGTGCTAATGTAAAGTGATGGAAAACAGCTAATGCGTGGAAATATTTGGATTGAGTTAGGCATGAGGAGAAAGCTGGGCAGTGGGAGGTGTGGGGGAATCAGATCTTTGGCTTCTGAGATCCCTGTTGACATGCTCAGGGCTCAGGGATGCCTCTTGCCTCTGTGTTCTTTCCCGCTTGGGGATGTGATCCTTTTGCTCTTTATTCAGACAAAGTTCTCTTTGGGTGTATCCAAGAAGGTGGTTCTTGGTTGATCATGGGAAGACAGAGATGGAGATCGAATTCCAACTTTTCTCTAAGTGGCTGTGTGACGCAGGCAAGCCTTCTACCTTCTCTGGGCTCTTAGTCCTCACCTGTAAGACAAGGAGGGTGTCCTAGATAATAATAAGGTCCTCTGACTCTGTTATTATATTTAATGATACTATCACTTCTCTGAGCCTAAACTGAGCTATGAGGCACATTAAACTGATGCTATATATATATATTTTTTTGGCTGGAGCAAAGCCCCAAGTGGCCCAGTGGCCACATAAGACCAGCACTTCAGCACTGTGCAAACTGTTAGGTACCATTAAGTGCTTGCAGCCCTATCCTACCAGACCTTCTAGCACCTGGGTGGTGGAGTGTGGACAACTATTTCCTTCAGAGGGTGTTAAAGCTTTATAATGCCCGGCTTGGTCATAGTTTCTCATTCTGCAGCCCTTTCCTCAGCGCCTTGACCGATCCTGATTTCCCCACCTGTTAAGGGGGGAGGTGGGGAATTTGGGCAGGTAGAAGATTCTGGAAAAGAAGCCAAGTGAAGAAGAAAAAGTAGTCTAAGAGCCAGATACCAATTTCCAATTTTCTTTTGGCAGCTCTGATTCTGGCTTCCCCACAGAAGGGTGCAGTGCCATCTGTGGGCTCTTTTCCAACTTTTGGATTCTTCTTTGGCTCTGACCATGACCACAAAAGCTCATTGTTCGGTGCTTGTTAGCCATGGCTCCCGTGGTGCAACTCTGAGGAAATAATTATCACTTATTTCTGAGAAGAAGCCTCCAGCTGGATCCGCGCGTGTAGTGGCACATACATCTCGCAAAGAATTGTTGTTTAAGCAATAATCCTGAGAAATCGGTCGTTACCCGCGTTAAACGACTCAGCCCATTGCCAAGGATGGTTAACGCTCTAATAAACTGGTCATTAAATGCAGTAACAATGAATTTCGAGGGGATTATTGCTATTATAAACCTTAATCAATAGTTTATAACAGCAATAATGTGGTCCTTTCTCTTAATGGTAAGTAGGGCGGCTTGCGCCATCACCTTGAAAATGTTTCTGTGGTGGCTGGTGAGTCAGAGGGGAGGCCTTCTCAGTGCCACTCACTCTTCAGGGTCACACCAGGGATAGCAAAGGACACCTTGGGGGCTCTTGACTGCCCTGGTCTGTTCTCTGGGGACCAGGTGTGGAGCAAGAAGAAAGGGATTCACTTCCAGCCCCCATGGTCCTCCCCCATTACAGACACAGTGAGGCGCTGGGCGTGGGAATGCTTGGATGCGCCCGGCATGAGACTCAGGATGAGGATAGATTCAGGATGAGTCTCCTCGTGGAAGGGTGGTGATTAGGAAGGAGAAATGACCACCTACTTAGGGGCGTGGAGTCTGCTAACTTGTGATGTGCCTCAGATAAAAATCACATCACTTTCATGAGCCTCTGGAAGATGGAGCTTGGAATCATGTCCCAAGTCCCTCTCTGGTATAACACTCTGTGGTTCTTTTCATAATATTGGCATCTTATATGAGTTTACCATTATAGAGTAATAAGAAGAATAACTTATGTAATCCTTGGTACTGTTCTTAGTTGTTTGCATTTATGAACTCATTGAATCCTTACAACAACCCTGCTCCTATTATCAAGGACTCTGAGGCCGAAGAGATTAAGAAACGTGTCTGAGTGCAGAGCTAACCCCAGGCGGAGCTGGGATTTCAACACAGAGAGTCAGAGTCCGTGTTCCTCCTTCTTACACGCTGCCTTCTCTCTAGAAGCCCCCCTTCATTATTTAATTCAATCCTCACATCCTTTGAGGTAGGCTGGCTGGAGCTGCCATATTGCTTTTACGGATGAGTCAGCCTTCTGACTTCTGGCTGTGTATGTGCCAGAGAGCTGTGCTGCGAGCTTGCAGACCAGCAACTTCTGTCTCCAAGGATGTGGGCTGGGCACATCCTGATGCCAGACTCCTCTTCACTGGGATCTCTTCCAACAAAAGGAAGGGAAAAGTTCATCCCCTCCCACATTGCCGGAAGCATGCCCCGGGGGACAGGAGGTCTGATTATTTTATCCAGCCTGACATTGCTTAGAATGCATGGGAAAATAGACCTGCAGTAGACTTTGGGAGCAAGGGTATTTGGGTATTTAAAATTTTTTCTTTATTATAGAGAATTGAAGGCATGTATTGAAGGAGAGTTTAATGAACCCGCATGTAACCATTGCCAGCTTGAGCCGTTATCAACACATGGTCTATCTTGTTTCACCCAACCAGCCTCTCACCCCTTCTCACTCTGGAGTATTTTGGAGTAAACCACAGATATCATAGCATTTCATCAGTTATCACTTGGGCATGAATCTCTAAACGTTAAGGTTTTGCGGTACGCGGGCCTCTCACTGTTGTGGCCTCTCCCGCTGCGGAGCACAGGCTCCGGACGCGCAGGCTCAGCGGCCATGGCTCACGGGCCCAGCCGCTCCGCGGCACGTGGGATCTTCCCAGACCGGGGCACGAACCCGCGTCCCCTGCATCGGCAGGCAGACTCTCAAGCACTGTGCCACCAGGGAAGCCCTAAAAGTTAAGGATTCTTTACAACAATAATCACAATACTGCGGTTGGACCTTGAAAATGAACACTAATTCCTTACTATCATCAACAATGCAGTCAGATTTCAAATTTCCCAGATTGTCTCATAAATGTACTGGGGTTTTCTTTTTGCTCCAGCTACTCACATGCTCTGTGACCTGAGACAAATCCCTTCCCTGTTTTGTTTCCATTTACTCATCTGTAGAATGGGATATACAATCCCCTCCCCTTCTCTTCCATCCCTGGTCACTGCGTGGTGGAGACGAGGCTTTCGCTGGAAGGCCTTTCAATGGCAGCATCTCTTAATAAGCTGCATTGTCATGCCTGGGTCTCCTCTGCAGACCCAGGGAGGAGCACTCAAGAGGCTGCCCCCACAGTGCGCCCTTTTGAGCTTGACCTTCTTTTCTTCCGGCACACGCCAGAGAGCAGACTTATTACAGGGATGGAGGGGAGGGAGAGCAATCCTTCATGCCAGCACTGCCTCCCTGCCAGGTGGCCTGTCTACAGAGGAAGCAGGAGCGTCTTAGTGACCTTTCTCCAGGAGAGGAAAAGGGAAGATGCTGGCTGCGTTTAGACCATCAGTGAAGTGATGCTGCCCTCCAAAGCCAGCCTTGGGGCAATCAGGCCACACTGAATGAAAAAGCCCCCTTCTCCTCCTATCCTCGGTCCTCTGGGTTATAACCCCAGTTCTGCCACTGCCCCACTGCGACTCTACTCCCTCCTGTGCAAAGTGGGAGGGCTGGGCGGGAGATGCCCTGGAAGAGTGTAGAGAAACACCTGCAGGCTTTGTCAATCTTTATATTTTCTTCTGGAATTTATACACGGCTGAGAGGGAAACCTCTTCCCTGGACTTTCTCTCCCCACCTCCCTCCCTCTCTACCCACCTTGAGAACTTTAGGACTAAAGGGTGGCCTGTGTCACTTGGTGTGCTAACATCCTACGAAGCCAAGGTTTTGCCCAATTTACCAAGGTGTTTCCTGTCCTGCAGAGCTAAGAGGGCCGTGTCTGCTGGACAGTGACTCCTGGGGCAGGAGGTTGCCCTAAACGACCTTCGATGGAGCTCCTCCTTCTAGGTTTTGCCTGGGACGTCAGGTTCTTTTCTGTAAGATGGGTTTACCCACAGCGACTGGTGCCTTGGGGATGTTGAACAGGGATAATTCATAAACACAAGAGATAGATCAGGACATTGAAATGGGGATGATTTAACAATAGGAGGACCCACCAAATATCTGCTTGCCTTTTTCTCTTCTGGACTCTGAGCTGGGCTGTGGGCCAGGACAACTGGCCCAGTTTTCTCACCGTTCTCCCACCCACGGTGCAGCTCGGTCTCCACCCGGAGTCTCCTCATCCACCTGGGCCTTCTGCTTGGTGACTCAGCCTCGGCACCCAGCTGCCAGTGGGTGGGGGTCTCTAGAGGGTCTGCAGGTTCAAAAAGTCTCTTTTCTTCCCAGGTGGGAAACTTTATAGGATTTATTCAAGGTGCACTTCTAGAACCGCTACCCTGGGCTGACTGTCCCTCTTCAGCCCCTGGGCCACATCTGGTGGGGTCCGTTTTGCCAGGCTGCCCCTCCAGGCCCTCCCCAGCGTCCCCAGCCTCCTGTTGCTCCTTTGTCCCCAGCCTTTGTAGAGAGGAGCTGAGGCCAGCGGCAGAGGGTGGAGGGCATAAAAAAGACTGATCTGGAATAAACGGAAAAGTTTACTCTGTGCAGCAGCGAAATAAAAAAGCTCATTCAGAAAGTTAATGATTTATTTTATAGTTTCATTATCAGGGTCACATTACTCAATAGCATTTCAAACATGTCATTTGTACAAACTATGGTAATTAAAATTTATAACATACTTCATCAGCGGCATATGAATCTTTTAGCCGGCACTCTGCTGTCATATAAACAGTGTAATTTCAGCTGCAATTCACCCTTTATTGGCTCTCATTTGTGATTTAACAGCCATCAATGACTGTGCTATAAAGAATAAATTAACCATCCGTAAACCTGACGATGACAGGGACAGTCAAATAGACTTAAACGCCTTCCGCCCAGCTCTGGGAGCCGACAGAGAACAGGTGAAGGCCAGGTACACACCAGACCCTCTGCACAAAGGACCTTCCTGCCTCCTGCTGCCTGCTCTCACCAGGATGCCTCCTGGTTGGCCCCAAGGTCCCTCTGGCTGCCACTTGTAGGAGTATCAGCTTCTCTGCTCCCAGGATGGGGAGGTAGAAGGAGAAATGGCCCCTTCACAGACGCATCTTGGGATGTCTGTGCCCATGCTGGGAGCTAAGCTATCATCTGCAGGTTGTCAAGAGAACATTTGGAAGTGTATAGGAGCATTTTCCGTTGATCTAATAGCTGGGCGGGGGAACCACTGGCATATGGGAGTTGGGGCCAGAGATGTAAGGCTGCAGAGAGCAGGATTTGTCCCCACTCCAGTGCCTTGTGTCAGAAACACTGTCAGTCCAAACTTCTTCTGCAATGAGGAAACGGGGCAAGGGCCTTGCTGCCAGCTGTCCTGGCCCTCAGGGCAGAGACAGAATGAGAGCCTAGTCTGAAGGTGACGGCGCCTAGGGCAGGTCTGGCTGGCTCGCAGGGAGTGACAGTCCCCCTCAGAGGGCCACGCTCCTCGGCGCCCCCTTGGCGGGAGTGACGGTCGGGGCGCTCTGGCTGGGCCCCGTGACTGACACTGCACACAGCTCATAAATGAAGTGGATTGGATTTGTTACTGAGACGTCTCCAAGGAGCCTGGGTCATGCAGGCCAATAAAATTGGCCTCATAAATTCATCCTGACATGCAGGATTACTCCAGCCTGCTGAGGTCACCTTCCTGCCCTGATTTATCACCCGCCTATGGGTTAATAATACTGTTTACTGAGTGTTCCCTTCTCGTTTCGCCACTTGCCCTCCCTTTCTTGGAGCAGATACTGATCAGAGCATCTCTTTGGAAGGGTGTGATGGGGGGAGAGAGGGGTGGAAGGAGTACGTGGGTGGGGCGTTGTTTCATTCTGGGCTGTCTTAAAGCTATATATATATATATATATTTTTTTTTTTTTTTTTCTCTCTCTGAGACGTTACCTCCAACGCTTCCCATCCAGGGCCCTATTTGGAGTTTTACCTGAAAAAAGGTGGTTTGGGAAAGAGTGGATTCCCTCCCACTGCCATATGTGTGCTTGGGACATTAAATAAGAAGTGACTTTTCTGTCCTTCCCCTGGCCGAGTCATAGGCGACTCACCCCCATGAAGGGTGTGCCAATGACCAGTCTCTGCTTCGAAACATTATGGGATTTAATGTTGATATGGAGAAGCTGGTGGAGAGCGGATGCCTGTCCTTTCTCTTCTCATGACCAGGAGATGTCGGTGGTAAGAGCATGGAAAATCCTCACACGGGTTTTAAAGTCCCTCCCGCACCTGAAGTTCTCTGACCCCACTTCTTCCCATTGACAAGCTTCCACGTGTTACCTTCTGGGCTTGCTTGCTACAGTTTGAATGATCCAATCCAAACCAAACCAAAACCACGGAAAAATTAGGTGGGTGGCTCTTTAAATGTTTCCCTTCCGTACAACAAGTCGTCTGGACGGTGCCCGAGTCCCCTCCTCCTTCTTGCAGCAATGGGCTTGACACCAAGCGCTTGACCGTGACACCATAAATAAATGAAATCGGGGGCCCTCAAGCATGTGACTGCAGGGTCTCAAGGCTGACTTGAATCAGGAGGCCTGGGCGAACTCAGGGGCAGAGCTCCAGGTGGGACATCATATCTCTAAATAAATTAGCAAACAATTATGGAGCAATTTCTCTGTGAGTTTCAAACCTCAAGAATTTAGACCGTGTCTGCCCTCAAGGTACCTATAGTCTACTGAGGAATCACGATGAATGACTATTCGGATGATTTGGGGGTGTCAATAGAGGTACTGTGAGTAAGAGGCAGACTTCTTTTTATCGTGCTTTGCAGATACTGCATTTTTTACAAATTGCAGGTTTGTGGCAACCCTGTGTCGAGCAAGTCTATTGGCGTCGTTTTTCCATCGGCATCGGCTCACTTCGTGTCTCTGTGTCACATTTTGGTAATTTTTGCAATATCTCACATTTTTTTATTATTATCATATTTGTCATGAGGATCTGTGATCAATGATCTTTGATGTTGTTACTGCGCCTTGCCAAAGGCTCAGAGGATGGGTGGCAATTTTTAGCAATAAAATAGTTTTAAATTAAGGTCTGTACATTGTTTTGTTAGACATAATCCTATTGCACACTTAACAGACTACAGTAGACTACAGTAGACTACAGTAGAGTGTAAACACTTCTATATGCCCTGGGAAACGAAAAAATGGCTGTGACTTGGTTTACTGCAATTTTAGCTTTATTGCCAGGGGGCGGGGTGTCTGGAACTGAACCCACAGTATCGGTACATAGAGTGAAATTGTCCATATATGTGTGCATAGTGAAAGAGGGGAGGGAGAGAATGATTCCAACTGGGGCAAATCCTGGATGTGGTCTGGGGCTGGGCATTTACTTATTCAATCATCAAACACTTCTGAAATCCTGCTTCTAACCAGGCACTGGGTCCCACTGTTTGAAAACCTTTCTAGGCTGCTGCTTTGGGGCTGATGGCCACCTAAGTCCTAACCCTTCTCCATGCCAGTGACCTTCTCTGCTCCCTCTCCAGTCTCCTCCCCTGGCCACGGCTCTCGCCCAGCCCTGCTGATGTGCCCCGAGAGAGCGTTCAGAAGACAAAATCGCTTTCAGAGAGCCTGAGCCTGCTTCCACCGTGTGAGGGCCGAGGAGGGATGGGTTGGGCATCCACGCAGCGCAGAGGGGATCCTGCCAGAACCAACCCTGGTGAGGCTGCAACCCTTCTGGCCACTGCTCCACAGCCAGCTTCTTTGCTTCCCAGGATCCCTGGTTGCCCGTTGGCTTTGGACACTCCGCCAGCCCCAGAAGAGGGAGGAAGGGGAAGAAATGGGGAGACTGGGGCTTTGCCATATGGAGAGTGAGCCAGACAGGAGTGGTTGTGGTGACCCAGAGGACACAAATTCCATAGATTGGCTTCTAGTCGTGATCAACCCTCCCTCCCTCCCTCGGCCAAGGAGGGAAGAGGACTAACCGATTCGCAGGTGATGCCACAGGTGCTGTCACACCTGCCACCTCATTTCCTGTCACGGCACCCTGACAGGTGGACATTTTTAGCTCTCTCTCTTTTTCTTTTTAACCAGTGGGGAGATCCACTTAGAGAAGCTAAGCTATGGGGTCAAGGTCACACACCTAGTAAGTGATCTGGACCAAAGCCCATGCTTTTCAAAACCATAGCGGGGGCTTCTCAGGCTCTCGGAGGCAGCTGACAGGGGGACATGAAGAGGCTTGGGCAGTGCAGAGCCGGCCAGTGGCAGGACAGCTCTTCAGTCTGGCTCTCCTCCTACTTCATTCTGCTGCTTCCCACTTGCCCTGCAGGAAGTCCATTGAATAGAGGTACTTGTCTTCCGCAGAGCATTCACTCACTCTGGAGAATTAAAAGCTTTGGGAATTTGGGGATTTGCGGAGAGGCGCAAATACTATCTCTCTGGGGATATAGATGCATATACACGTTCGGACGGGAAGAAAAGCTGGCTGGAGTCCCTGGGATCGGGCGGCCTGAATCCAGGGTCATTTCCGGGCATGATGGTAGGGCAGCTGGAAGTACTTCAGTGCCTCGTCTGTGAGGGCCACTGCTGGCTGTGAATTTTCACAGCCCGGCCTCGGACACCTGTGATGTCACCAGCCGAGGTCCCCCCTCCTGTGTTTGCTTGAGGCCTCATACGGTTCTCTCGTACCTACTGGCCCATTGCACCCCCGCAACAGCTGGGTACAAAGGGCCTTCTGTTAAAACAAAACAAAATGAGAAAATCGAGACCCTCTCCACCAAGTTGAAGGGAAATGGTGGGTTTGGGCCTCGCATCAGGGCAGGCTTCCTGGGTTAGGACAGATGTCCTCCACAGGCGGGCGGGTGGTAGCATCACTGTCCCACTGGGCCCGGTGCCGTGCTAGACGTGGTGGACAGGCAGAGGGAGATGGCGAGGGGGCAGGCGAGCCACGTGTCACAGGCAGCAGGCTTGTCCCGAAGGTACTTCCACATCTGCCCTCTCTGGCATGTGCTCCTTGAGTTGGTAAAAATCTTCCTAGGGTGACGGTCCGGAGTCACCCACCAAGGAGAGCAGGGGTCGCACACACAGGGTTCCAGGCCTAATTCTGCCATTCGCTACCACCTGTGTGACCTTGAGTCAGTCCCTCCGACCTTTTCCCCCCGCTTGGTTTTTCCATTTGTCAATTGAGGGATGGCGTGTGATGAAGGAGACAGGGATCTGAAAATAAAGCGTTATTATGAGACAGAAGGAGGGCGTTGTTTCAGAGATGGGGACCCCCATTGCTCCTGGTCTGACTTTGAGACAACCTTCAAGCTACACGTCGTGCATCTGTGTCATGGGCTGAACTGTATCCCTCTCAAATTCATATGTTGAATCCTAACCCCCAGTGTCTCAGAATGTGACTGTATTTAGAGATGGACTCTTTCAAGAGGAAATTAAGTTAGAACGAGGCTGTTAGGTTGGACCCTGATCCAATGTGAGTGGTGTCCTTATAAGAAAGAGATTAGGACACAGACACACACAGAGGGAAGACCCTGTGAAGACACAGGCCATTCACAAGCCCAGGGGAGAGACAGCCTGAGGACATCTGGATCTTGGACGTCCAGCCTCCAGAACTGTTGTTTAAGCCACCCAGACGGTGGTACTTTGTTATGGCAGCTCAAGCAAAGTAATATACACAGCAAGATGATTTAATATTCTTAATATTCTTATTAGAGACACCTTTGAGAATTTCAGAGCCACCATGAAAAGAACTGAGAGTGACCAAAGGGATGGGTCAACAGGGTGTGGTCACAGTATAGGCCCAGGGGTGCAGGTGGTTTGGGGACCAGATTGGGAATGATTGTGTGGGTTTTCCTGTGGTTTCTGAGTACCGTGGGAGGAGGAATTCCCATTTATCTCTTTTATCTAATCCTCCTATTAACTCTGTGAAGCTGGCGTGACAATTTCCAATTTACTGTTGGGGAAGCCAAAGCCCGGAGGCTTAGGTGACGTGACCCCAGCCCTACTCCAATTGGAGCAGAGCCAGGACTTCGGGAAGTTGAATCGCTTAAACGCTTTGCTTGGGTCCGGCCCAGCAAACATAACTCAAGGCCTGTGCCCAGCTACAGAGGTGACCTGTTAGAGGAGCCATTTGAAAGAAATAAAGAAGGTGAGGCACCAGGAAGATTTTCAAAGCCTTCGCCTAAACAGGACAAATGGCTGCAGGCCTGAGGTTCGTACAGACAGCCGGCCACATCTCAGGATGCCACTCCTGCCGCGAGCCAATGCCTCGCTGGCTCTGAAATTCATGCTGGAATTTAGACAGAGAACACGAATCATCGTAATCTCAGGATGAAAGATTGCTGTCTCTGCAAATGCATTACCTGCTTAGAAAACGGCATGTTAAAAAATACGGGTAATATATGGGCACGGAGAGAGCGATTTCCATGCCTGGGCTCCTCCGGCTAAAATACGCGCACCTGCACCAGAGGCGGAAGATGACAAAGGAAGTCACTGAGGCCCCAGAGCATCTTCTGTGTCGGCTGTGGCTCTGACACTCCAAACAAAAGACTGTGCAAGCTCATCGAGCAGCCCCTTCCCCCCTCTTCCCGACATGGGGTGTCTTGGATGCAGGAGACCTGAGGGCGGGCACTGGACCCCGTGCTTTTTCACCCCAGAATCAGATACTCTTGGGGCTGACAGAATGAGGGAAGATGGAGAGGAGGCGTTAGACCAAGTGAGTACCGTGGGAGGAGGAATTCTCATTTATTTCTTTTATTTAAGTAGGAATTAGAGCAACTTCCCATGATCTCCTTCCCCATCATTCTCCTGGATTTCTGATCCCTCCCTACATGATCCATTAGCAGCCCTTTGCGGGCCTCTCTTGTGTGGAGAGGAGATACAAAGACAGAAATAGACTCACAGACTTAGAGAACGAACTTATGGTTTATGGTTACCAGAGGGGGAGAGTGGGCAGGGGAGAGTGGGGTGGGAGGGATAGATTGGGAGTCTGGGACTGACAGGTACACACTGCTATATTTATAAAGGATAACCAACAAGGACCTGCTGTATAGCCCAGGGAACTCTGCTCAATACTCTGTAACAACCCAAATGGAAAAAGAATTTGAAAGAGAATAGATACATGTTTATGTATAACTGAATCACTTTGCTGTACACCGGAAACGAACACAAACACAGTTAATCAACTAGACTCCAATATAAAATAAAAATTAAAAAAATTTTTAAAAAGATACAAAGACAGATCTTAGCTTGTGGGGAGCACAGACCTCTGACGTAGCTGTCAGTCTTCCTGATCTCTCCCCACCTCTCTCTGTCTTCAGCGGCTCCAAGATAGAACAAGGTGAGAGAGAGTGTGGGCTTGGAGCCAGAAAGACCAGTTTTCTGTGACTACTTCCAGCTTCATGACCAACTGGCAGTGTGACCCTGGCCGTGTTCCTGTTCTCTCTGAGCCCCAGCCTGTTGCAGGCACTGCCCGCCTCCCTCTCTTTGCCCCAAGCTGCCTCATGTCATGGCTCAAGGCTACGTCTCGGTCTTCTCGATTTCCGCTAGCTCTGTGGCTACAGTGTGATCTCAGTGACGAGGCCACTTTCCTCCATGCTCCGCTCAAGAGAGAAGCCATTCTCAGTCTAATGGGCCTGTGGGACAGGTGCATCCCTCTTGCTGTAACGATCATGGGATAAACAAAGCGAAAGAACCCAAACCCAGTACATTGTCCTAAAGGGGGAAGTAATATTTCAAAATGGCCAGAATGTTTACCAACCCAAGGAAAGGGAAATAGCACCGCAGCACTGAGACTCAGGCTCTCCCTCTGTGGCAAGAGAGTGAACCTCTGCTGGCCAGGCCACCATTCCCAGGGCCGGTTCTTGTCCTCCAGAGGGGTGGCTGGAGGAAAACGAATTCAAGGATAACTTACGTGCCAGTTTTTTCTTCTTTCTTGATGGAAATGGAAAAGAGCCTGAGCATTGCTGTCTGTGGAAGGTCCAGCTTGGAAGCATCTGTGTTTATACAAAGGAGGGATGGATGTCAGGAGATGGCCCTACGGGGTCCCTAACAGGCCTGGTTGGAGGACCTCATGGAACAGGCCTATGGTGGGTGCGGGACTGGAAGGCATGGCCTCTTCATCAGCGTTGGGTGAAAGATCTGGGCTTTTCAAGCACAGTGCTGGAAAGGAGCAATGCTCCCTCATGAAGTTGTGCAACAGGTGCAGGGCTTCTGCCTCCCCCCGCCCCCCCTGCCCCCGCTTGCTGGAACTCCTTCCTTATTCACCGTCATTCTCCAAAATGGTTTTTGGCTCCATAAAACCAAAGGCATTTGGAGCATAAAACCAAATGCCTTTTGTGTGATGGCCTTCTTGGCATGAGTTAATAAAGTACAGAATTAACGAGCATGGCCTCTGCACTCCTGGTTCCACTATAAGTTGGTGCCTGGGTGGGAGGGTTGTTTTTACCAACCCTCTGGGTTATTTTTTTGTCTTTCAGGTCTGGTCCCTTTTCTTTTTAAAAAAATTTTTATTTATTTTTAAAATTGAAGTATAGTTAGTTTACAATGAATCACTTTGCTGTATCATTACAATGATACAGCAAAGTGATTCAGTTATACCTACATATGTGTACATATTCTTTTTTGGATTCTTTTCCATTATAGGTTATTACAAGATATTGAATATAGTTCCCTGTGCTGTACAGTATGTCCTTGTTGTTTATCTATTTTATATATAGTATTATGTCTTTTAATCCCAAATTCCCAATTTGTCCCTAGCCCCTCTTTCCCCTTTGGAAATCATAAGCTTGTTTTCTATGTCTTTGAGTCTGTTTCTGTTTAGTAAACAAATTCATTTGTATCATATTTTTATTATTTATTTATTTATTATTATTATTATTTTAAAATTTTTATTTATTTATCTTTTTTGCGGTACACGGGCCTCTCACTATTGTGGCCTCTCCCGTTGCGGAGCATAGGCCCAGACGTGCAGGCTCAGCGGCCATGGCTCACGGGCCCAGCCGCTCCGCGGCATGTGGGATCTTCCCACATGGGGCACGAACCCATGTTCCCTTCATCGGCAGGCGGACTCTCAACCACTGCGCCACCAGGGAAGCCCTTTAGCCCTTTTTTTTTTGTGTGTGTGTGTGTATCATATTTTTAGATTCCACATGTAAGTGATGTCCTATGATATTTGTCTTTCTCTATCTGACTTAGTTCACTTAGTATGATGATTTCTAGGTCTATCCATAGTTCTGGTCCCTTTTCATCTTACTTTTTCCTCCCGTGGAATGGAAAGTTCTTTAGACAAGCATGTGGATGCTCAATTCCTTCCTTGGGTCTGGTACTGCTTATAGGAAACAGGGAAGAGAGAAGGAAGCAAGAA